>NC_038044.1:32911372-33211372 GCF_002211085.1 Panicum hallii | reverse complement strand
CTAAAAGTACATGCCACATATACAACAAGTGGCTTTATAACTAGATGTTCTACACACTACTTATGTTACATCTTATACATTTATTACATCTAAACCATCACCCTGTCAACCAAAACTAAAAGTCATCAAAGTTGCCCACTGATGACTGGCTTCCAGAAGAGGAATGATGGGGACTGACGACAGGATCCCCATGCTCAGAATCAAGTTCGGAGACCCCTTCAATCTCCTCGGGATCTTCCTCTTCAGCTTCAGGTGCTGCAGGTGCAACGGGAGGAATCGGGGGCTACTGCAATTCTTCAATCTGAGCTTGAGCATCATCCACTGCAAGGATCAGATCTTGAACTTGTGCCTGTAGAAATTCAATAACAGTATCCCGCTGAGTGATTATGTGATCACTCTCGTTGATCTGATCTTCACGATGATGGATGGTCTCGTTTTGAGTAGCGATTATTCCATTCTTCTCAATTACCACTGCTTGAAGTTGGTCTGCCTGGGTGAAGTATCTGGCAGCGTCCCCGTGGAAACTTCGCGCAGCAGTAATCAGATGGCCTATCTCACGGCGTAGCAGCATGTGATAGTGGTATTGCACACCCGTGTAACGCCTCATTCCTTGCACTACTTCTTCTGGTGGACCTTCCAGCCTATGACTTTCAGGAATTGTTCCGAGGTCTCGCTCCGCTTCACCAGGATCTGTCGTGGCAAACAAACCTATAGGTTGTCCTACAACTTCCTCGGGGTGTTGACTGCAAAAAGCATAAATGGCTTCTAGGGCCGCTGCTTCGATAGTGTCCATAATTCTGTAGCCCGTCGTTCTGATCTCAATAGGCTGCCATTGTGAACGGAAAGGATGCTGAGGTATACTCATCCTGACATAGGCCCTATGGATTCCGTCTTCCACATGTTCAACAGCGTCGTACTGAGGGGGTTCTGTATAATGGAAAGCCTGCAAAGATTCCCATAGCAAGCGAGGAAAACCCTCCCAGTGAAGGGCATTAGTGTGGAGATGCCCTTCCGGATCCCAGAAAACATTGGAAGGTGCTGCCATCTGCGACCAGGATGCAAATGGTAAAACTTGTTATCTTGTTAGAAGAGTACAAGATAATCAGATCAAGATAACCAATTTTTGTTAACAGCAAAGGCTGGAAATCAGATGGAGAACTAAGATCCCATATAAGATACCCAGCTTAAAGCTGTCCTTAACTCTTCATTACCCTATTCCAAAAACAAACAACATATCCATGATGTATAAAATTCTTTTATTGGCAAAAGATGCATGCACGCGCTACTCGCCCTCACAACCAAAACAACTGCCGAATATTTTCGGACTTACGTAGTTAATTTCGGTGGCATAACCATACGTCTCTCACTATATATAACTAGTCGGTAAACCCTACGCATCCTAATAACGTAAACGTGGTTAGTGTACCTGCAGAAGAATACACAGATATATATATCTCATGAACCTTTCATGGCAGCACGACATGAAAGCGTCCCCAAACATTACTGTTCATTATAGAAACAGCATCTGTACAATTACCGCCGTACAGACAACGTTAACATACGTTATCGAAACAACGTATTCACGGGGGTACCGCAATATGCGGGGGTATGAACAGCGATCGCCATACCCTGCGCCGAACCATATACTCCCAATATAATCAACCTAAGTTGGTATATTGGCAGCATCTCAAGTAGGCCACTGCTTGAGAAACAGCGTTCGGTTCGCATCACCGACGGGAAGGCCAAGCTCCCTCAGTTGGCTGAGGATCCTTACCTTCTTACCTCCGTACGTAGATGTCGTTACAGGAAGTAAGGTTGGATTATGCAGGAATTTAAGTTTTGACAAAAAGTAGTGCTGCAAGTTAGAACTATCTATACATATATAGATACCATTAGCCACCTGATACTTTCCCATATAAACCCTTAGGGCTTTACGTTCTAAGCACAACCTTGACGGATCCAACGTATTTTGTAAACTCATTTGTTGGCAAACTTTTATCCAGAAACACCTTTTAAGAGCTATTCTGGGTGTAAAGATAAACCTACAGCTCTGATACCAGCTGTGGCAGAACCGCTCGAATTATTCCGGCTCAAGTGCGCTATTGATCGCCGTACAACTGCAATCAGCTTAACGCACTTCAAACGGAACAATCCTTTGGTCTGTCGGGTCTCTGCCCGATTCAACCACGGTTCAGCAGGATCGAAGCAGGTTTATCTCGCACGAAGGCGAGTTCACACCACAGAATAGCTCATCAACTTTTAATTTACAACCATACAGCATTATTACAACCGAGTTTCAAAGATAAGTAAACTTATATATAACCATGTTCAACTGACAAGCATAACAGCTTGTCTAAACTCACAGCGGAAGAAAAAGTTTTACGCGACTACACACGTCGCGAAGACGGACGCCAAGCTTAGCCCAGGGCCTGGTGTCACTCCGGAGGGTCAGTGCCGGCCGGGGACGGGTCCCACTCCACGGACCAGCCAAACGGAACGGACGTTGGCCACCCAAGGTTGTCCGTGGGGTTCTCGTAGGTTATACCTGAAAGAGACATTGGCAAGGCTGAGTATTCTAATACTCAGCAAGGCTTACCCGGGATTGGGTATACTTAGCCCATAACTAGACTCATGAAGGCATTGCAAAGGCTCTGGGTTTGTTTTCAGCTGAAAAGTAACAAAGAGTATGAACTATTTTCAAGTTTTAGCTCTCATTTTCTAGTTGAGTATTTATTCTAGATTAGCACCTACACTAAGCAAGCAAGGTAGTGTTTATCATTCAACAAGATTATCTACCATTAGTTCCACTTCTTACTCAATGTGGCAGAAGGGATAAGCAGTCTCAAGCTTCGTGAGAGGCGGACGATTCGAATCGAATTTAACCTTGCAAGGTAAACCTAACACACACGCTTGGAAGATCCAACGATCGTTCCGAAGCAACCATTTGCCTTTCATTCCGGGTCGTGGATCAGGTCCACCACAAGCGACTGCAGGACCGTACGCACACCCAATGTGTACAGGACATACGTCTGTAGCGCGACTACAAAAACCGTATTCCTGTCTGCCTTGCAGAACGTACTCCCGCACGTCGGTGCGTGTATACATAACGTAAAATCGAGTGGTGGGAGGTATGTCCACTTGCCGGGCCGATTGGTTACTAGGCTTACCGCTTACCATATTTCGCGGCATGTGGCTAGTACTTTCAAAAACTTAGCCACCACTACCAAACATTTCGGCCTTAAAACTTTTCATCGAAACAGACAGGGTAAACTTCCAGGTCATGACACAACACATGACCCTGTCCGTCATCCTTATAGTGGTCGCAATAATGTAAACATTCAACTCCTATCTCGCGCGAGTGACAGGAAATCACCCGACTTCTACCGGTCTTATTAGCGGAGCCTCTATCCGATAAGGACTCGGAAGCATTACATTGGATTCCTAGGATTCATGCATTTAGGGTTTCACTTCAATTCCTAGACTTAATGCAAGTTATAATATAGATAGACATAGATTGCAGTGTAAATAAAGTAGTGGGATATGTCCGGGGCTTGCCTTCGGGAGTAGGGGTAGGGGCAGGAGAGTCAGAGATTTCCGAACTCGGGTTCGGAACTTTAGTTAGTCCTTCGACGACTTGTGTTGGATCTTCTGGAAAGCCTTGGTCTTGTCCTAAGACCAGTTCGTAATCTCCGTCGTCGAGTGTCGTTGATTCTAAATGAAATGCAATAAGTTAATAAGGTGAAATTTAAATTTGGAATTTCACGTTTCAAATATTATAATTCACCCAATTAGCACACAAACATGCATAGAATAAAGAGGGTTTAGATTTGAAACACTATTTATAAGATATGGTAGAATTTTATTGTAATATAAATTAAATATTTGGATCAAATTTGAAATAAACTAAAATTTGATTTCAAAACTTTAAACAAAAGATCATAGAAATTTGATTATCTATTAGCATTATAAAACATTACATTAGTGAATACTAAAAGATTCCAACTAGAGAAGGTTATACATTAGGTTTATTTTAAATTGGAAAGTTTCATAATAAAAGGGGTTAAGTTTAATTTAAAGTTAAGTTTGCAATCTTGCACAAAGTTACCTAGAGCTCATGAATATTTAGGTCAAACTTTATAAGTAATCAAGTATTGAATATCAAGGTTACGCATAAGTCATTCCCTAATCTTAGGTTTAATAATGAGAATAAAAGTAAATTGTTTCACACTAAACTTTATTAACCAAAGTTATAGAATTTGAAATCTAGTTTCTAACAAAACTAGTTTTGTCATTTTAGGATTTTTCTGTGATTTGTTACAAATTTAACAAGACAGGTAAAGCTCCCACATAAAATAACAGACTCTCTTTACACATCAGCCCTTAACATTTTGCAGAAAGCCCCCTGGGCTTTTGCTTCTTCTAACCCGAGCTCCCTGACGGTCCAAAACAGAGGAGGGGCGGGGTTGACCGGCACGCACGGTCGACGGCGATCACCGGCGATGGAATCAAGGGGGGGGAAAAGCATCCACAACCCTTCACGCACCTGGGAACCCTTGGGATTGGAGTAAGGGTGACCAGCAGTGGTAGTTCGACAGAGGCAGACGGCCGGCGGCGAAGGTGGAAGGCGGGAGCAAGGGTCCAGTGGTCGGGGGCGTTAAGGGTTAGGTCGGGGAGCTTCACTGGAGCATGGGGAAGCCGGTTGTAGAGTCCTAAAGGCAGGAGGGTGGCTGAGACGGCCGGCCCACGGTGGGCAGATGGCGGCGGCGGCGCTGGTCGAGGCAGCTCCTCGGCCGGAATTGAGGGGCGGCTAAGGGCTGAGGAGCACCGGTGGGCACTGGGGAAACTCCCGGAGGGCTCGGTGCAGGCGGTGGTGGCTTGGGTGTGGCGGCCCACGGTGACCCGATGCTCACCGGAGGAATGGGTTGGGCGGCAAAGGTGGAAGGAGCTCGGCACAAGCTGGGCAGGTAAATTTTCTGGGCAAATGGAACAAGGGGAGTCTATTGATGCTACTGAACCGAAGAGAGGGGGAAATAAGGCCGGCTTGCGGAGGAATTGCGGCGGCGGCAGGAGAGGCGCCGGCGGCGGTGCGGCAGTGCCGCAGGCGCCGTGGCGCGCGGGCAGGACGCCAGCAAGGGGGGGGTAGAGCGGTGGCCGAACGGAGGGGCGACGCGTGGATGGGGCAGACGCAGGAGATGGCCGGCGGTGACCAAATTCCGGGCACTGTGCCGGCGGCAGGAGCCTCAGAGCAGAACAGAGGAGCAGAGCGCAGGGAGGAAGAAGGGGGTGAACTGACTTGTGGACTGATCTGTAATTTCAGAGAAAGGCAGGGGCCTTACTGAAAAGGGCTTGTAACTTTTAAACCAATGCTCAAATGAAGATGGTCCAAAAATCAAAAGTGCATGGTTTTTCAAACTCTACAACTTCTCTTTAAGGTTCATCCACATTTGAGCAATAGTTTTGGAAATAAAATAGACTTAGTAATAATTTCATATTTTATGTAAATCCCTAAGTAAAATTACTTTTACACATACATCCTATGGTAATTTCATACATATTTTTGAAATTTAACCACTGATATTACTTTTTGCAAAATAACCCTTATGCTTTTAAACTTTTCCCTCATTCCCCATCCATTTTGCATAAAAGGACCTTTAATTAATATTAATTACATAAACATCCTTTATTTCATAGCATTGCATACATAAAGTATATTTTTGCCAAACTTTGAACATACAAGCATGCTTAAAATCTAAGGTATAACCTAACTAATTACCTGAATGTCACAAATCGCCCCCCCCCCCGCGCAGCCCGTCTCCCCACGGCCTCCACCGCGACCTCCAGCCCTTCCCCAAGTCCGTAGCCCCGCCACCGCCCACAGCTCCTCCGCCGCCTGCTGCCCACCGTGGGTGCGCCTCCTCGCTCCACCTCGTACCAAGGTGAGGACGGGGATGGGATCCCCTCCTTCCCCTCTCCCTTTTCCCTCAACCCCGAGCCGCCCCCGGGCCCCGGCCACCGGGATTTGGCCGGCGCCAAGCCTCCCCTTCCCTCCTCTGTTTCCTGCTGGCAAGGGGAGGAAGAAACGGGCAATTTTGCCCTTAGGCCCCTCCCTTCCCTTCTATCCAGTTAAAGGCCCCTCCACCCTTTAGACCCTTTGCAAAAAGAACCCCTTCCCTTTGCCATTTCCCAAACTAGACCCCTCCACTATATAAACTTATTTCCAAACAGGCCCCCCACACTTCCTGTCGTGACCCTAATGTTTCTAGGATTCGCGAATAGGTCCTTACTCTTTCCGGATAAATACGAATAAGCCCCTAGACCCCCGTTTAACCCCTGAAACCAGCTTTAACTCGTCATTTTATGCGCCAAACGATCTCTGATCGACCCAAAACTTTACCACGCCCTCTCAAGTATAGTTCTGGCCATGCCATTGAGAAACCACCCAAAAATACTACCCCTACCTCCGTAACTAAATTATTTCCGGTTCGAGCTCAACGATAAAAACTTTTGGTTCGTTCGCTTGATTGTGTGTTTGTTTAATGGCGTCGTAGGACACGGAGTGAATGAGGAAGGTCCCGACTGTGACCAAGTGAACGAGGACCAGTTCTGCGACCCCGAGCCCAAGGGACAGTGCTTCGATCAGGACCTTCCGCAAGGGTTTGATGATGGCAAGTTCAATCCCGCCCTTTTGATGCATGTTTTGTCCTAGTTTTTATAAACACAACCCAGTGGCCTGTTTTATAAAATTGCATGGTTTTGCTTGCTGGAAACATGGTAGGATAGCCACCCTTGTTTGTGATAACCATACCTTGACCCTCCTGGTTTTATAAAGAAATGCGTGCATGTGGGAAGGGATAAAATGTGATTTTGAAAGATGAGTCAGACGGGATGGATGGCATTTCTGTGTGAATTGCCGTTGGTGTGCTCGTACCTGTGTGGTTGAGTGAGGAAGGGAGATATCCATCTCGTCACCCCTAAGGACCGAGTTGATGTGTCGTCTCACCTAGCTTCCTGTCGTGCAAACCACTTGACCGTTGTATGGGCAACGGCTTAGCCTAACCCCACTAGTTAGTCTGATAGCCATCAGGAGAGCTGGGAGCAAAGGGTGATCAAGGAGACGGGATAAGCTCTGTGTGACTTATGCCCCGGTTAAACCTCGGTGATAGGTCGAATGACCCCTTGATAGATCCCGTGGTGGCTAGCCAGGTCTAGCTAAGGTGGGTAAGGGCTTTGATGGGATCTGCACCGGCACTAAGGTGTTCGTGCTATGGTACCCCACCTGTGGGCAAAGTTGCACACCTTTGCAGAGTTAAAATCTATTCGAATAGCCGTGCCCACGGTATTGGGCAAGTTATGGTGTGGTCACATAACTAGTGTTTCTCTCCGGGAATGGTTGGGTTGGTGTGGGTTGTTTGGAAAGTGTCCGGCAGTTGTGCCGTGTGCTACGGCGGACAGGGAGTCCGGTGGCAGCTTAAAACATGGATCCTGTGTGGATCAATACCGTGTGCTCCTCGATACTTAAAAGCTTGTTTTGGAAAATTGTTTTAAACGAACCTTTGCATATAACTGAGTTTCTGAAAATGAACCCTGACCTTTTCCTTGGACCGTCCTGTGCATTGTTCTCTGTTATAACCCCCCCCCCCGTGGGTGTGATTGGACTTGCTGAGTACGTTCGTACTCACCCCATTCTTACTTCTTACAGCAGAAGATCCCGACTACACTCCCGAAGACGTCGAGTAGGGTTTCGTCCTGCACCCAGTCTTGCCTGTGGTTAAGGCCACTGTTGGAATTCCGCATGGCGCAAGACTCTGATGATCCTCTTTTTGTAGCTAGTATAGTAGTGTGGGTTTTAGTTGTAATCCTCGCGATAGTGGCGCTTCACTGCCCATTACCGCGCAGAGTTGTACGGTGATGTACCATCTGATGTAATAAAAGTGTTATCAGTCTCCTGGGACTGATAAAGCAACACTTTTTAGTCTTCCCTGATGGGGTGACGCTTCAGGTGGTATCAGAGCCGTAGGCTGGCCGTAGGACGTGACCCTAGGAGCGAGACCCCTTTTCAGACCCTAGGACTTGTTCTGACTTAGATAATTTTCTGCACAAACACTCACCACTGGTCTTTGCCCTGTTCCAGATGGCTGACAATGGATGGGTTAACGGAATCTGCCACGCAGAGCCCGGCCTTCCTAAGTTATTATTACTCAGCCTGGAACGCGTTGGGGTTATGGAACCACCAGAGTATGCCTACCGAGAATACATCTCCGGAGGCACCCTTCGGTGCGATATGATGGTCTTTGTGGAGAGGAGCACCCGCTACACTGATGTGGACCCTTGGTTCATCTCCACCTCTGGCTTCCGTTTCCCTGACACCTACCGAAAGGCCGCCCGTAAAGCCCTGCGACGGCTGCGTGTGCTCTACAGGCACCACCTTCAGCGGACTCCTATGGGATTTTTCCCACCCGCTGAGGGAAGAGGACGCACTTGGATTGCCCGGATGAGGGGACTTGGACGAGAAGAAGAAGACCTAGAAGATACGGTCTCCCACCTATCCTTCTACCTTACTGGCTTGAATGCACTCTACCGCGAACAGGCGGCACAACTGAAATAGCTAATCCATGGGATTGAAAAGGTAACTCAGGAGCTGGAGGAACGACGGATAAGAGCCACAAGTGCTGAGTATTCCTTAGCCGCCCTCCAAGCCCAGCTGCAGGAATACGAAAGCCGCAGAGGAATAGGTGGATGGATAGAGGAAGAAGAAGAAGAACCCGAGGAAACCCATTGGGATAAAGGTACTCAGACCGAAGATGAGATGGATTGGTGCCTCCCGATAAAGAAGCGCCCTATCAGGAGCGAGGAAGAATCCCCATGATAGGAGTAGCACTCCGAGCTCGGACCCTACCCTAGTAACCACATATCCATGAGAACTGTACCCCCATGTTGCAATAATAAAAGTTACCTACCTCGTTGTACCTGTGCAAAATGTGTTTACCCTGTTCATGTTTCAGATGGCTGAGGAAGGATGGACCCAGGACGATTGCCAAGCAGCACCTGGCTTTCCCAGCCTTTTGATCAACACCCTGGAAGGCCTTGGCGTTACAGAACGCCCAAGGTACTACAGCCGAGAGTACGAGCACCACGGTACCCTCCGCTGCAGGGTGATCCTGGTCATCGCCAGGAGCAACCGCTACCCCAACATCCAGCCTTGGCGAGTGACTGCCACAGGGTTTAGACACCAGGACACCTACCCCTTGGCCATCAGAAAAGCACTCCGTTATTTGTGCCGGATTTTTGAAGAACACCTCGCCCCCACGCCAGCGAAGTTCTTCCCGCCGGCCAACAGAACCCCAGTCTGGGAAGCACGCATGAGAAACCTGGAACGACGTCGCCACGAAAAAGGCCCCCTGTACCAAGTGGCCACTTACCTAGCCGCCCTGGACCAACTCTTCGATGAGCAAGCCAAGCTTCTAAGGGAGCAGACCTATCGAGCCGAGCAAGCGGAGCTCGCAGTGAGATTACAGCAGATCCGAGCTGCCCACGCCGAGGCAAGAGCCGCAGCCGCGGTCAGCAGCGAAGCAGTCGCCCAAGAGAGCCTCAGGCAGGCCCGAGACCGGCGTATGCAAGATTGGACCCGAAGTGGAACACCAGTCCCGGCAATTGGGGAAGACCATGTTTTACTCGGGACGCCCGTCATAGGATGGGGACCACTCTTTGGAAACTCACAAGCCCCACCCGAGAACCCTGAAAGTTCTGCTGCCGCCGTCGAAGGGGATGCTGCAGCGCAACCCTTGACAGGTGGGAACCCGGAGAACGGCGAGCGAGGATTGCTCACACTCCCCACCCCGGAAGAAGGCACACCTTGCGAGTAGAGTGACCGACACCGTCCCAGTGATGCCCCTTCCCCAGTCTTTTCCGTTTACGACGTGCCCTTAGACAAGACCCTGGCTGAGTAGCACGAGACCTAGTCGTACCCCTAAGTTGTACCCCCCTTGCAGTAATAAAATGGTTTGTACGTGTCGTTTGTGATGTTGTGTGCTGGTTTGTTGTGTACTACTCATTTATATGAGTACCGGCAGAAGGTAGATTCTGCCTTATATACGAGTTAAACAACTTAAACATCACATAATCGTAACCCCAATTTACCCAATCAACAGGTGACCCCCCGGAACGTCGCGAGGGCCTCTCGTGGCCGGAACCCCATAGCCGCTAGTGCTGGAGCACAGCCCGTTGAACAAGATCTTCCCCAAGGAGAACAGGAAGTAAGCCAGAACCGAGGAGGAAGTCAAGAAGGAGAGCAACTACCACCACCCCCACCCCTCGGAGACTTAGCGCAGATAATCCACAACCAGACCCTCATACTGGAGACACTGGCCAATGCCCTCATTAACCGGCAGCCGCGAGGGCAGAACATGAATGATAAGCTGACGGCTTTTCTAAGGACCAAGCCGTCCACCTTTGCCGGATCCTGCAACCATTTGGACGCAGACGACTGGTTATGAGTAATCCCGAGGAAGCTCGAACCATTCGAATGCCAGGACCGGGACAAAGTCCTTCTGGCAGCCCACCAACTCACCGGAACCGCATTAGCTTGGTGGGAAAATTACTGTGCTGCAGCCGAAGATGCCTCTACCATCACTTGGGGAGAATTTGTGAGGGAGTTCCGTCGCTATCACATTCCTTCGGCCACCATGAAGCGCAAGGCGGATGAATTCCGCGCACTATGTCACACCCGATTTATAAGAACATAAATCGAGCAATCATATATGCGCCAGGATCAAGTCACGCATATATACAACAGATTATCAAGATATCACAACACATGTCACGAATAAAAGCGTATAAATTATAAAATGAATAGCTTTAGTACAACTGAATCAAGAATCAGTTCAAGGAATGCAGAAGCGTACAATGAATACATGAAGAGCTGGGCACCACAGGGACGTCGACTGGGAGACAAACGCCTAGAAGTCGTCGAAGCCACTGACGTAGTCCTCCACGTTGCCGGGCACTGAGCAGCAGTCGAAGATATCCGAGAGAACAGAAGAGAAGAGAGGCAAGGGTGAGTACAAACTTGTACTCAGCAAGTATAACACAAACTATGAGGCTCTAGGCTAGCTGACTCAACTGCATTAGTGTGCTTGCTAGCCATTGAAGCTTACCACCCCTCTTGCCCACGCAGGTAAGTTACTCCCGAACCAAAATGACCTAATTAGTAAGTCAAGACCGTCCCATTCCAGTCTTGTGGTTGCGCGGTTGTCCTAGGTTGTCGCTCTATGAACCGGTCCTTAGGGAGAGTGGCCAACCAAGCACTAAGCACCGTGCCGGCCCCCTAAACCAAGTTTCTAACAAAAACGCATTTTAAGGATGCGCAAACCACTCAAGCACACAGCACAGAGGGTCGGCTCCAGAATTTAGTTGCATAAGACCATTAATCAAATTAATTAAAAAGGACCAGGATATGTGAGAGCGCAGCACCTAGCACCACTTAACCAAAATGCAACCCAAGGATATATATAAAGGATATAAAGTGGCTAGGAAATCCTTATAGGTATACAATATTAAAATGCAGAATGAAATTGTAATTAAAAGTGATAGGATGTTCATGTTATACTTGCCTTCCTTGTACTCTCCCGGTTGCTGCTCGAACTGCTCGGAAGATGGCTGCTCCTGGGACTGCTCCAGTGGCTCGACGTCTACTCACGATCGTATCAGCAATACATGGGCCACACATGCACACACATTCAAACAATAGCAAAATATAAGAAACAGTACACCAATACAATAGAACAGCACATAAAACTAGCCTAGAACTATTCTACGCATTACAACGATCGCGTGGATATAAAGAACACCTAAAACGGAGCTAAGACGCGAAAACTACACTTAAAACAAGTCCCAGGGACCTATTTGCGAGAAAAACTGGACTACAGGGGGTTCTGTGCGAAAACCAGGGACCTAAACTTAATTAAAGCATAGACTCGGGGTCTAACACACTAAAACGCATGGCAAGGACGGCGGGCACTAAAACCTGAAAGCGCAGGGGTCTAAACGAATAAAACTGGACTTAACCGTAATTACTTTTGAACTAAAGAGTACTGCGGGTTGATTTCCCAAAAAGGCAGGGACTCTTTAGCAAAATGAGCGGGCCGAACCGGTATCTTCTGTTCTGGGTCCTTGGATTTGGATCGGGCGGCTGAGATTAGACTCACTAAATGAAGGGGTACGCACGACTAACAGCCGTTGGATCTTGATCCGACGCTCCGGACTCTATCTTCCCTCGGATCTAATACCCCCCGCTGAATCTGAGATGGACGGCCCAGATTTAAAACGCCGGCGAACCGGTACGCGCGACTCGGGTCCCTCGGATCTCGATCTCACGGCTCAGATTCACCTCGAGCTCGATCTAATCTCACGCGCTCGACACCGATCGGACGGCTCAGGGAAAAGGGGGGCCCGAGGGCGGCGGTTGCTCGCCGGCGACCACTTCCGCAGCGGCGCTTCACCGGAGGTGACCGATCTCGGCCATCTGGGCCCCAATTTGAACAACATCAAGTCCTGGAGGTAGAGCACGATGCGCTGAACACACCTAGACGCTTAGGAAAACAAGTTAGGGCTCGGGTTGGGGTTCCCCACGGCGGGGGAGGCTCGGGTCGGCGGCGCAACGGCGGCGCACGCGTTCCGGCCTCAGGTGCGGCCTACGGCCTACGACAACTGGCGCAAAAGGAGCAGGGGATGGAGGAGGAGCTCACCAAGGGGTTGTAGAGGCCGGGGCTGCAGCGGAATAGGGAAGTCGACGACGACCGGTGGAGGAAACGGGGCGGCGCTCGTGGACAGGCGGCAGCAGAGAGGCTCGGGATCCCTTGGCCGCACGGATTGGTCGGGGAAGCTCCTGCGGAGGTAACCAGGGGGTCAGGGCAGCCCAAGACCGGCCGGCGACGAAGGAATTTGGGCGGCGGCACGGCTCACCGGCGGCGGTTCTTCGCGGAATCCCGATGTTGCAGAGGCTCGAGGTGAAATTGCGGGGCTCAGCAAGCTTTTGAATGGTGAGATGGGGCGAGCGCGGGGGTTGCCGGGATCTGTGGCACGCCGGGGCAGCGGCTCGACGACGAGGCAGAGAGGGCGTCGCGGCGGGGTAAAGGGAGTGGCGGCGCTGGGGTTTAGCTGGCGGTGAGGGCTAGGGTTCTGGGTACCAGGGCGCAGGGGTTCCCCCTTTTGTGGGGCGGCGGAGGGCACACGGGCGTGCGGGCCCAGAGAAGGAGCTCGCCGGGGACCTCGGAGGGGCCGTTGCGCCGGAGAAGAAAGGGGGAGAGGGAGAAGAGGGCGCTGACGCGCGGGCCCGAGTGATCAGACAGAGAGAGGAGGGGCCGGCGTTGAGGGGGGAAGATGGGCTGGGGCGCGGCCCACGCGGGGAGGGAAGAGGGGAGGGGTACTGGGCTTCGGGTGGCCCATGCGGGAGAGAGGAGGGAAAAAGGAGAGAGAGCTGGGCTGGGCCAAGGCTTTGGGTTGTTTTCTCTCCTCCTTCTTTTCCTTTTCTTTTCTACACTCAAACATTCAAACAAACTATTTGAATTCAAACAAATTTGAATTCAAACCCTATGCACCCAACACAAATAAAACAATGCTGCAGCATGAATGCACAAACAATTTAATCCTATGATATATTTTATTTCCTTGTGTTATAAATTGCTTTAAATACCACAAAAATTTAAAGAAAGCCTGGAAATTTCATTTGAGCCAAAATAAATTCATTAAAGTTAGGGAAAATTACATTAGGGTGTTACAAACTACAACAAGGAAGCATGACGGTGGAAGAGTACACCCATCGGTTCATAGAATTGGCCCGATATGCGCCAGAGGAAGTAAACGACGACGATAAGAAACAAGACATGTTCAAGAAGGGATTAAGCCCAGAACTCCGGACCTTGCTTACCCCTCATATCTATCCCGACTTTAATACCCTGATGAACAAGGCTATCCTTACGGAAAGGGCCAAAGCCGAAGAGAGGAAGGACAACAAACGCAAATTCCTGGAAAGTAAGGCCCACCAACAGGACCGTTTCCAAAAGCCAAGAAACTTCAGCTATACTGCACCAAGATCTCAGGCCCCAATGCAGTATAGGACTCAGTCCCAAGTGACAGGACCCCGGGCCCCTGAAGCACAGCCTAAGAGTCAGAATACCATGAGGGCCCCGCAGAGCAATACAAGCCTGGTCGCCTCCGACAATAGCAATGTTAGGGCCTGTTTTAACTGCCGTGAGACAGGGCACTTCATCGCCAATTGCCCTTATGCAAAGAATAAGCCGGCAACATCAGCCTTCTCCAACGCGGTGAATGGACCCAGGCCAGCCCTGACCGGTGCCAACCGAGTGCCCATCCGCAACAACGACAACAGCCAGCAGATGAAGCAGCCCCAGCAATCATTTGGACGAGCCCGCGTCAATCACATCGACGCGCAGGAGGCTCAAGAAGCTCAGGGCGTAGTGCTCGGTGAGTACCTAGTCAACTCAGCACTGGCAACAGTATTATTTGATTCTGGAGCATCGCACTCATTTATATCCTCAAGATATGTGGAGAAACACAAAATACCTACAGTACTACTAAAAACACCCCTATTAACCCGGACGCCTGGAGGCGACATCAATTGTCAATTAGGTTGTCCACGGGTAAGGATCAATTTAAGTGGGGTAGACTTTCTAGCAGATTTGGTAGTGCTTAAGTCTGGGGGAATAGACGTGATCCTTGGAATGGACTGGTTAAGCTGACACAATGGTCTCATAGGCTGTACCGACAAAGTGGTACACCTAACAAACCCCGAAGGAGTACAAGTGATCTGCCATACCCGGGATAGTAAGCCTGACCCAATGATATTTAGCATGGAAGCCAAGCCCTTAGAAGGAGTCCCGGTAGTAAACGAATACCTAGACATATTCCCCGAAGAGCTTCCCTGTATGCCGCCGGACAGGGATATAGAGTTCGTCATAGACCTTATCCCCGGAACCTCTCCTTTAGCCAAGAGACCCTATAGGATGGCAGCCTCTGAGTTGACAGAATTAAAGAAGCAACTAGAAGAACTGCAACGAATTGGCTTCATCAGACCAAGCTCGTCCCCATGGGGAGCCCCAGTCCTATTTGTTAAGAAGAAGGATGGGAGTATGAGGCTGTGTGTAGATTACCGAGCACTGAACGAGGTTACCATTAAGAATAAGTACCCCCTCCCCAGGATTGATGACCTTTTCGATCAACTAAAAGGAGCCAAGTACTTTTCCAAGATCGATCTAAGGTCAGGATATTTCCAGCTCAAGATTAGGGAAAGTGGTATCCCCAAGACAGCTTTTGTCACCCGATACGGGCAATTTGAGTTTACCGTAATGTCCTTCGGGCTAACCAATGCCCCTGCCTATTTTATGAACCTCATGAACAAGGTATTTATGGACGAACTGGATAAGTTTGTCGTGGTCTTTATTGACGACATACTTATCTACTCCAAGAGTATTCAGGAACATGAGCAACATCTGCGGGTAGTATTGGAAAAACTGAGGACACATAGGCTATACGCCAAGTTTAGCAAGTGTGAATTCTGGCTGGAGAGAGTAGCTTTCCTTGGTCACATTCTGACCGCGGAAGGCGTAGCAGTGGACCCAGAGAAGGTCGAAGCAGTCTCCAACTGGCAGCGACCGACTAATGTTAGTGAAATCAGAAGTTTTCTTGGATTAGCTGGGTACTATCAAAGATTTATTGAGGGATTCTCTAAGATAGCCCGACCCATGACAGAACTTCTTAAGAAGGAGAAGAAGTTCGCCTGGACAGAATCTTGTGAAAGAAGTTTTCAAAAATTGAAGCAAAGGTTGACAACCGCCCCAGTGCTGACCCTACCGGACATTCATCGGGACTTTGTCATTTATTGTGACGCATCCCGACAAGGATTAGGGTGTGTGCTGATGCAAGACGGGAAGGTCGTTGCATATGCTTCCCGCCAACTCAGGACTCATGAGCAGAATTATCCGACCCATGACTTGGAATTGGCAGCCGTAGTGCATGCCCTTAAGATTTGGAGACACTACTTGATTGGAAATAAGTGTGAGATTTACACCGACCACAAGAGTCTGAAGTATATCTTTACCCAGCCGGATTTAAACTTAAGGCAAAGAAGATGGTTGGAGTTGGTCAACAACTACAATTTGGAAATTCATTATCACCCCGGGAAAGCAAACGTAGTAGCTGATGCCTTGAGTCGGAAATCCTATGGGCCCAAAGATGATCATCTGCGCGAGGAGATGGCACGATTAAATGTGCACATTATCCCGCGAGATTCCAGCCACGTGCTAAACATCCAATCGACACTAGAGAATAGAATTAGAGAGGCCCAAAATTCGGATCAGGGGTTAATGAAGATCTGCAAACAAACTGGAGAAAATAAAGCACAAGGTTTCAGAGTGGACGATAAAGGAACGTTGTGGTATGAGGATAGGATTTGTGTACCCCAGAATGGAGACTTCCGGCAGATAATCATGGACGAAGCCCATAATTCGGCCTACTCCATCCACCCAGGATCCACCAAAATGTATATGGACATAAGGCAAAAATATTGGTGGAATGGGATGAAAGCGGATATTGCACGATTCGTGGCACATTGTGATACCTGTCAAAGGATCAAGGCCGAACATCAAAAGCCAGCAGGGTTATTGCAACCCTTACCCATTCCGGTTTGGAAATGGGATGAGATAGGGATGGACTTTGTAGTGGGTCTACCTAGAACGCAGAAGGGACATGATTCCATATGGGTAATAGTAGACCGACTCACTAAATCGGCTCATTTCATACCCGTACGAACCACTTATGGTGGAGAAAAGCTGGCAAAGCTTTATGTGGAGAACATAGTAAAGTTACATGGAGTGCCTAGCAGAATTGTCTCAGATAGAGGAACCCAATTCACCTCTAGGATTTGGAAAAGCCTGCATAAAGCCATGGGCACCAAGTTAGATTTCAGCTCTGCATATCATCCACAGACGGATGGTCAAACCGAAAGGGTAAATCAGATTATGGAAGATATGCTGAGAGCATGTGTCCTGACCTACGGAAAGGACTGGGAGCAGAGTCTGCCCTATGCAGAATTCTCGTACAATAATAGTTACCAAGCCAGCTTGGGCATGTCGCCATTCGAAGCCCTCTATGGAAGAAAGTGCAAAACTCCCTTGATGTGGTCGGAAGTTGGAGAACATGCACTAGTAGGGCCCACACTTATAAAGGAAGCAGAAGAAAAAGTAGCGGAGATCCGCAAAAAGCTGAAAGCGGCTCAATCCCGACAGAAGAGCTACGCAGACAAGAAAAGGCAAGAACTAAGTTTCAAACCAGGAGAATTTGTTTATCTCAAGGTCTCACCTATTCGAGGGACGCGAAGATTTCAAGTACAAGGAAAATTGGCCCCTCGATACGTTGGACCGTATCAGGTTCTAAAGAAAGTCGGAACGGTGGCATATCGACTGAAGTTACCAGAAGAAATGTCAGATATACACCCAGTGTTTCATGTTTCGCAATTAAGGAGGTGTTTGAGAGTACCCGAGGAAGAACACGTGCCGGTGGAAACAATAGATCTGCAGCCGGATCTACGATATCAGGAAGTACCGGTCAAAATTCTAGACACTGTCATTAGGAGGACAAGAAACTCCGAAGTACGGATATGCAGAGTTCAATGGAGCAGACACGGAGTAGAGGAAGCAACCTGGGAACGCGAGGAGGCTCTGAAGAAGGAGTTTCCCCATCTGTTCGAGAACCAGTTGAATCTCGAGGACGAGATTCATTTAAGTGGGGTAGGTTTGTAACGCCCTGAAAAACTCACCAAATTAAAAGTACGCGCTAAGACATGCCTGTTCGAAACCATTCCGCCGACGAAGCCCGCTTAACCTTAACCCTAACCCTAACCCTTCTGACCGACACCGAACTTGACCGCTGTCCCATCCCGCACCGCTCGGCGGCCGACGACCATGTGCGACCGCTTTTCCACGATCAACGCCGGCGCGAATCTTTTCTCCTCGTGCAGCGCGCGAATGTCGCGCGCGTGGCCGACCGGCCGCGGTCGCCGCCGCGATCGGCGCCGACGCGCCCCTCTCCCTCTCTCCTTCTTTTTCCTTTTTTTTTCCCTCTCCCATTTCTTTTCTCTTCTTTTCTTTTTCCCCAATCTCTTTTCTCTTTCTTTCCTTCTTTTCCTTTCTCCCCTTTTCTTTTCTTTTTCTTCTTTCTTCTTTCCCCCTCCTCCCTTCTCTCCTTACTTCCTTCCCCCTGCCGCGTGCCTGAGCGCCGTGCGCCGGATCTGCCCCGGCCACGCCACGACGCGCGCGCACGCGCAGCGCATGGCCGTGCGCCGCGCCGCGCCGCCCGTCGCCCGCGCCCTCGCCCCGGACCCGCGACACACTGTGTTTCCCCGTCCTGTGCCGCACAGCGCCGCCCCTCCCCCACGTGCGGTGCCCGGTGCCCTCACCCCCACGCCGCGTCGCGACGGCCGCAAGCAGCCGGAGCGCCATTAATGGCGCCCCGCACTGCCCGCCGGCCGCCACCACCCGAGGCCCTCCTCCCCACCGCCCTTCCCCTATAAATCGCCCCCCCCCCCCCCGCGCAGCCCGTCTCCCCACGGCCTCCACCGCCACCTCCAGCCCTTCCCCAAGCCCGTAGCCCCGCCGCCGCCCACAGCTCCTCCGCCGCCCGCTGCCCACCGTGGGCGCGCCTCCTCGCTCCACCTCGGCCCAAGGTGAGGACGGGGATGGGATCCCCTCCTTCCCCTCTCCCTTTTCCCTCAACCCCGAGCTGCCCCCGGGCCCCGGCCGCCGGGATTTGGCCAGCGCCGAGCCTCCCCTTCCCTCCTCTGTTTCCTGCTGGCAAGGGGAGGAAGAAAGGGGCAATTTTTCCCTTAGGCCCCTCCCTTCCCTTCTATCCAGTTAAAGGCCCCTCCACCCTTTAGACCCTTTGCAAAAAGAACCCCTTCCCTTTGCCATTTCCCAAACTAGACCCCTCCACTATATAAACTTATTTCCAAACAGGCCCCCCACACTTCCTGTCGTGACCCTAATGTTTCTAGGATTCGCGAATAGGTCCTTACTCTTTTCGGATAAATACGAATAAGCCCCTAGACCCCCGTTTAACCCCTGAAACCAGCTTTAACTCGTCATTTTGTGCGCCAAACGATTTCTGATCGACCCGAAACTTTACCACGCCCTCTCTAGTATAGTTCTGGCCATGCCACTGAGAAACCACCCAAAAATACTACCCCTACCTCCGTAACTAAATTATTTTCGGTTCGAGCTCAACGGTAAAAACTTTTGGTTCGTTCGCTTGATTGTGTGTTTGTTTAATGGCGTCGTAGGATACGGAGTGAATGAGGAAGGTCCCGACTTTGACCAAGCGAACGAGGACCAGCTCTGTGACCCCGAGCCCGAGGGACAGTGCTTCGATCAGGACCTTCCGCAAGGGTTTGATGATGGCAAGTTCAATCCCGCCCTTTTGATGCATGTTTTGTCCTAGTTTTTATAAACACAACCCAGTGGCTTGTTTTATAAAATTGCATGGTTTTGCTTGCTGGAAACATGGTAGGATAGCCACCCTTGTTTGTGATAACCATACCTTGACCCTCCTGGTTTTATAAAGAAATGCGTGCATGTGGGAAGGGATAAAATGTGATTTTGAAAGATGAGTCAGACGGGATGGATGGCATTTCTGTGTGAATTGCCGTTGGTGTGCTCGTACCTGTGTGGTTGAGCGAGGAAGGGAGATATCCATCTCATCACCCCTAAGGACCGAGTTGATGTGTCGTCTCACCTAGCTTCCTGTCGTGCAAACCACTTGACCGTTGTATGGGCAACGGCTTAGCCTAACCCCACTAGTTAGTCTGATAGCCATCAGGAGAGCTGGGAGCAACGGGTGATCAAGAAGACGGGATAAGCTCTGTGTGACTTATGCCCCGGTTAAACCTCGGTGATAGGTCGAATGACCCCTTGATAGATCCCGTGGTGGCTAGCCAGGTCTAGCTAAGGTGGGTAAGGGCTTTGATGGGATCTGCACCGGCACTAAGGTGTTCGTGCTATGGTACCCCACCTGTGGGTAAAGTTGCACACCTCTGCAGAGTTAAAATCTATTCGAATAGCCGTGCCCACGGTATTGGGCAAGTTATGGTGTGGTCACATAACTAGTGTTTCTCTCCGGGAATGGTTGGGTTGGTGTGGGTTGTTTGGAAAGTGTCCGGCAGTTGTGCCGTGTGCTACGGCGGACGGGGAGTCCGGTGGCAGCTTAAAACATGGATCCTGTGTGGATCAATACCGTGTGCTCCTCGATACTTAAAAGCTTGTTTTGGAAAATTTTTTTAAACGAACCTTTGCATATAACTGAGTTTCTGAAAATGAACCCTGACCTTTTCCTTGGACCGTCCTGTGCATTGTTCTCCGTTATAACCCCCCCCCCCCCGTGGGTGTGATTGGACTTGCTGAGTACGTTCGTACTCACCCCATTCTTACTTCTTACAGCAGAAGATCCCGACTACACTCTCGAAGACGTCGAGTAGGGTTTCGTCCTGCACCCAGTCTTGCCTGTGGTTAAGGCCACTGTTGGAATTCCGCATGGCGCAAGACTCTGATGATCCTCTTTTCGTAGCTTGTATAGTAGTGTGGGTTTTAGTTGTAATCCTCGCGATAGTGGCGCTTCACTGCCCATTACCGCGCAGAGTTGTACGGTGATGTACCATCTGATGTAATAAAAGTGTTATCAGCCTCCTGAGACTGATAAAGCAACACTTTTTAGTCTTCCCTGATGGGGGGACGCTTCAGATAGGAAGAGTACATCGGGGACTTGTCAATTCCTTGGCCGGTCTCTTGTGTCTTGGAGTTCCAAAAAACAAAATTCCGTTGCATTATCCACTGCCGAAGCCGAATATGTTGCTGCAGGTGCTTGTTGTCCACAATTACTTTGGATGAAATCCACCTTGAGCGACTTTGGTTGTAAGTTTAGCAAGATTCCACTCTTGTGTGACAATGAGAGTGCAATCAAGCTAGCTAACAACCCCGTTAACCACTCAAGAACTAAACATATTGACATAAGGCACCATTTCTTGAGAGACCATGAGGCCAAAGGAGATATCATTTTAAGTCATGTGAGTACCGATAAACAACTAGCCGATATCTTCACCAAACCACTTGATGAGCAAAGGTTTTGTACCTTGAGGAGTGAGCTAAATATTTTGGATTCTCGTAACTTAGTTTGAGATCATGCACATGTTTGAGTGCTATAGAGAAATTGTTTTTGAAAAATCTACTAGAATTGCTAGGTGTGTGACTTTCAAAATAATTTGAATCTTTTCTTGCTTGCTTGAGACTATTGTTCCCATTGTTGATTGCTGGCTAGTCTCAAGTTAAGTGAGTCTCTCACAATTCTAGTTTTCTCTTATCACAATTCAATCCCATTCTCATTGGAATCCATCTCAGTTTTAGGGGGAGCCGGATATTCCGGACATACGTTCGGATACTCCGGATGGTAAAACCATCCTATATATACCGCGGGGGGGGGGGGGGGTCGGTCAAAACAGTTCTACCTTCTATTTTTCACCTCCACCACGCCTCAGCTCCTCTCCACTGCCTCTCCATCGCCAAAGGGGCGATTTTCTCAAACTTTTCCTATAAGATTTGCGAATCCTTGAAGGGACTGCTTTCTCTCGTCCGGAATCTCTGGAGAACGCTTTGGATTTGGAGTTTCCCGCGTTTTCCTCTTCATCAAGGTATTCAAACTTCAAATCGCCCGATCTCTCAATGTAGTTGTCAAAACTAGATATCCTTTGGGGCATTATCGTCCCTCATGTGCAGCAGCTTGTGGCCCAAATTTCATTCAAATCCCATGGTCAAATCTCTAGATTTCATGAAAGTAGGGTTTATATATCGCTGCTCGGAGACTCCGGATGTACTGTCCAGATACTCCGGACAGTCCGGAGTATCCGGACATATATCCGGACTCTCCGGATTCTCGGAGTTTCAGCCGTCGAGTCTCGTTTCTATTGCCTCTAGATTGCTCCTAATCGATATATCCTATGTCCAGGCTATGGGACGTGAGCGTGCACCTGCTTCTTCTAGTCAGCGACGGCAAAAACGCTGTCATGATCCTCAAATCCAAGAGGAGGAAGTTTCACCTCCTAGCCCTCCTCTAAGAGAACTTCGTCCTCGTCACCGTCCGGGCAAAGAGCCTGCTGGAAGCAGCTCACAAGCTTGTCCACCTCGTCAAGCTCCATATATGATGCCAAGCATGGCAGTGCCTCCTCCTTCTCGGGCAAATCCATCAAGATGGGGAATTGCTTGGGATATCTGCCCTCGCACTCCTCCTCGTCTTCAAGTTGAATATCCACAAGATCAACGCCAATATCCTAGGTGCCCAAAGCTTGCCCGTCCTCAAATTCTCACTGAGTTTACTGTTTCCATGTGAAGGAACTATTTCAAGCAAACTGTGGCTCTCACTGATGCACGAAAGGAGGATGTTTACAAATATGAGAAGGTCGAGAATTTGGAAAGGAGATTTTGGTGTCAGCTGCATCAAGATTTCTACTCCTCTGTTGTTATGCACAAGGGCAAAGATCCTATTGTCCCTTGCAAGTATGTTGATTGGGCCTATTTTGAGAAGATGAATGACCCATTTTTCAATCAAGCTATTGCAAAGTGCAAGGAATTTGGTCTCTATGACATCATGGGATTTTGGTATGATTGGAATGAGGAGATTCTTGCTCAATTTCACTCCTCTCTATTTTATGATGCAAGGCAAGTTGCCTTCTTTTGGACCACCGAGAGAGTGAAATATGGAGTTGATTACATGACATTCTCTAGACTCCTTGGACTTGGCTCAGAGGATGAGAAGAGAGATCCTATTCATGTGGAACATCAGTTGAAGCCAAGTCAATTACTCTACAACTTTCATGTTGAACATTTTCTCATTTGACCTTTGTAGCAGTGAGAAATTTTAGATTACAGAGGGGTCCCTAAATTTTTTGGAAATCACGAACAAGTCCTTCTGACTCCTGCCTGCTTCGTCTTCCTCTAGCACCACCGCTTCCCCCTCTGCTCCGCTCTGCCTCCGCCGCTGACCGCCGGCACAGGACCCCGAGCTCCACCTCCAGCTGCTACACATGCCCACGCGTCGCCCCTTGCTTCCCCCGCCGCTGTTTCCCTCCCTTCCTGGCCTCGTGCGCGCGTGCCACGATGACCCGAGCGGTTCGCCGGCCGCCACGTCGTCGCCGCCGTTTCACGTCCCGCGCTTATCCCTCCGTTCCCTTTCTTCTACTCAACGTGACCAGGAGAGCGTAGAGAGTTCATTTGCACTCTTTTTCCCTTACCATTCCTGAGCCGCAACCCACATCCCGCGTTGCTCTTCTCTCCCAACTCCGGCCGCGCTCGGCACCGCCGTGGGCAGCCCATCCCAAGCCGTTTCACGCCACCACCGTGCTCTAGCCTGCACCACATCACCCCTACGACGCTCCCCGACCTATCAATTGGGTTCCTAAGGCCTTACATTGGCTTCCCGATGAGCTCCCCGAGCTTTGTCGTCGCCGCCGTGTCTGTCCACCGTGGAGCTCCCTCTTCCGGCCTTTCCTAGCTCAAATTGACCCTGGCTTGAGCTCCACCACATTCCCAGGCAGCTTTCCGACCGATCTACCGTCGTCCAAGGGCACTGGAGTACCGCCCCCAATGCTCCACCTCGCCGCCGGCCGCAAGCCTCCGTCGCGCCACCGCCCCAAGCCATCTCCCTTCAATTCCGAGCTTGCACAGGTGCGCAAGGGACCCTAGTTGCTTCCCCGCCCCTCTGCCCTCACCACCGGTGCTCACCATCGCCGGAGCAAGCCGGTCAACACCGGGCTTCTACCTTGACCGGGGGGGAATTGGGGGAAGGACTGCGGGTTAGAAGAAATAGAAGTTTAGGGGGTTTTGTGCAAAGAAATAGACTCAGGGAAATAGTAACCGAAGGACCTCTTGTGTAATTTAAGCTGCCAACTTTGAAATTCCATATCAATTCGAGGAAAAGTCATAAAAATGCAAACGAAATTTTGTTAGAATCCTTAAGTGAAATTCGACTACTTTTATTTAGGATGTTTGAGCTGTAGGTGTATATTTTCTGATGTATATTAAATATTAGAAAATAAGTGTTTTAATTGTATCTCATGTTGTAGGCATGTGCTATAGTTGAAATTTGAAACCTAGATTATATGTGTTATGTATAGCTCTTTGTAAAAGGTTCGACTACTTTACTGTTCATTTGCTTAGATTTCGAGTACTTTTTGTTATATGTTGATAAAAGTTACTTAATTTAATTCCAAATGTATTCCTTCATGTTTAGGGCTGAAAAATTTATCTTAGGCTTGTTACAACAGGAGTAATCTAAGATAAAAATTTGAGAATCAAAAACCTAATATAACTTGAGTTATAAGTTTCAAGCTTAAATTCAAAGGTAATTCATAAATAATAATTATTATGCATGAAAAATTATGAAACTTTTCTGGAATATTAGTCTTGAGTAATTTATAATGTCCTTAAATTTTGAACCCTAGTTTTAGTATAAAACTCCAGTTATAATTATATCTTGAATTTTTAATTATAATCTTGTTTAATTTTGTGGCTTAGTTCCTTTTAGAGTAAAATTTCAATAAAACCCACTTATGGTAATTTTCATAAGTATTAATTATTTGTCTTAATTTAAGATTTGATTAATTAATCCAAAGTTAGCCACAATTAAGTAATAACCTAAGGTTAATTACAATGTTTAGCTAATAAAATAAATGGAGATTGCTAAGTGTATTTAGTGTTACTTATAGTAATCAGATATGCTACCTATTGTAGTTAATCGGATGTTTAGGGTAACCCACCCTGTTGCCTAACGAGACTAGTTAGTTTAGTTAGTACTCGATAAATGACTACCCAGTGCAGGGTAGATAGGTTAATTGTCGAAATATAATGTTCTTTTGTTTGGATTGCAACTTTATTGTGAAATAACATAAAAGTATATACATTCCATAACTTGTAACTTTGCATCTCATATAGACTCGACCACTCTCGCTGACGGAGATTACCAGTTGATTCCGTAACTAGAAGGAGGTTATTCTGAAGCCCCGAACCAAGGTTCGGAGGATATTAATTTGACTAACCCCACCCCCACTAGCGAAGGCAAGCCCCGGACATAACCCCTACTTTATTACACTGCAACCTATATTATTTATATATATCTTTATGCATTAAGTTCTTAGGAGTTGTTTGAAAACCTTAGTTGCATAATTCCAGAAACCAATGTATTGTACACTAGAACTTGAGTCCGACTAGCTGCTATGCTTATAGGACCGGTAGAAGTCGAGTGATTTCCTGTCACTCGCGCGATATAGGAATTGTGATGTTTACATTCCTGTTATCATTATAAGGATGACGGACGGGATTTTGTGAGGTATCATATTGAGATGATACCCGTCTATGTATGGAATTTGATAAGGTCGCAGTGTGTGGTAGCGGTGGTTAAGCGTTTGAAAGTACTAGCCACATGCCGTGAAATATGGTAAGCGGTAAGCCTAGTAACCGATCGGCCCGAGGAGTGGACATACCCCCCACCACATGTATTGCTTCTTTTGGTTACTTTGTTTGACGTGTAGGAATACGTGTTGCTGGGCAACCACGAGTACGGGTTTTGTAGTCGCGCTACAGATGTACGTCCTGCACTTTGGAAGTGCGTATGGTCCTACAGTCGCTTGTGGTGGCACTGATCCACGAGTCGGAATGAAAGGCAAACGGTTGTTTCGGAACGACCCTTTGGTGTTCCAAGCGTGTGTGTTAGGTTTACCCTTGCAAGGTTTGAAATTCGATTCAGGAATCGTCCGTTTCTCGCGGAGATTGAGACTGCTTAATCCCTTTGCCACATAGAGTAACAAGAGCAACTTTGTGATTATCAAAGATGATGTTTGATTAAGGATTCTACCATGTTTGAATAGTTATAGATGCTTACCTAGAATGGTTAATTCACTAGAACCTGAAAGCTAAAAGTTGAAAATAAGGATCTACTCTTTGTTGCTTTTCAGCTGAAAACTCTACCTAAAGCTAAAAGCCTTCATGAGTCTAGTTATGGGCTAAGGTATACCCAATTCCGGGTAAGTCTTGCTGAGTATTAGTATACTCAGCCTTGCTTTTGTTGATTTAATCAGGTAATCTCCCTGATGAGCCAGCTTTCATTACACCATGGCCCTACCCCTTGCCTGATGGTTGGTCCGTGGAGTGGGATCCGTCCCCGGCCAACACCGATTCCGCCGAATGATATCATGCCAGGCTAGCATGATATCTGTATTAACGACGTGTACAATGTTTACGCTTTTCAAACTCTGCTGCTTTATCTTAAGACTTAAACCTGTTTTGTAATAATCTCCTCTCAGTGGGGGAGTTAATGACGCTTTGTATATTTTTGTAATATATTTGCCTGTGGTGTAAAATGTAATGGCATTTATATCTCTGGACTCACCATTGTGTGAGGTACCTTGTTGGATCCTGCGTTCGGTGGTTTATCGGGACGTTACCCGACAGGCCAAAGGATTATACCGTTTGAAGTACGAGGTAACCCTCAAGAGAGGACTCGCGTACTTGAGCCGGTGTAATTCAGGTTGGTTCTGCCACAGCTGGTATCAGAGCTAACAAGTGTACACTGGAGATATGAAATGCCTTAAAAATACTTTCGGTATGAAATTTGACCAACAAAGTATTTGCAAAAGGTACGTTGGATTCGTTAAGGTTTATGTATAGTACGTAAAGCCCTAGGGTAATGTTATAAGGGAATTAGAGGTGGCTGTAACATATATATATATATAACTCTGACTTCCAGCATTACTTTTCTGTTGAAACTTAAATTTATGCACAACCCAACCTTACTTTCTGTAACGACATCTTCGATCGTGAGGTAAGAAGGTAAGGATCCTCAGCCAACTGAGGGAGCTTGGCCTTCCTGTCGGTGATGCGAACCGAACGCTGTTTCTCAAGCAGTGGCTTACTTGAGATGCTGCCAATGTACCAATTTGGTTGACTACTTTGGGAGTAGATGGTTCGGCGCAGGGTATGGCGATCGCTGTTCATACCCCCGCATTTTGCGGTACCCCCCGTGAATACGTTGTTTCGGCGACGTATGTTAACGTTGTCTGTACGGCGGTAATTGTACAGATGCTGTTTCTATAGTGAGCAGTAATGAATGGGGATGCTTTCATGACATGCTGGCATGAAAGGTTCATTGGATATATATATATATGCATTGTGGTTTTCTGCAGGTACACTAACCACGATTACGAAACTAGGACGGATAGGGCTTATCGACTAGTTTATTATGCCACCGAAACTAACCACGTAAGACCAAGATTACTTGGCAGTTATTTTTGGTTGTGAGATCGCGTAGTGCGTGCATGCATAACAACTAATCAACAAAACGAATGCTTAATTTTGATGCTTTCTAAGAAATAAGTAACATATTGGTATTTCCTAGTTTGGTTAAATAACAATCTTTAGCTCTTAAGTATCCATCTGATTTCCAGCCTTAGCTGTTATCAGAATCAACTTTCTTAACCCATTTACCTTGTGAGCTTTCCGCAGGGTAAATATATCTTACCATTTGCAATGTTATGCAGATGGCTGCTCCTTCCAATGCCTTTTGGGATCAGGAAGGGCACTTCCACACCAACGCTTTACATTGGGAAGGGTTTCCTCGTCTCTTGTGGGAATCCTTAAGTCTGTTTCATTATACAGAGCCTCCTCAATACGATGGGGTAGAATATCGTGAAGAAGGAGTTCCTCGATGCCGGGTTAAGATGATAATTCCTCAACACCCTTTCCGCTCCTCCTGGCATCCCATAGAAGTGGAAGTGGTGGGATATCATCTGGTTGATACCCTTGAAACTGCTGCTTTGGAAGCTATCAAACTTTTCTGCAATCAACATCCGATGGAAGTTGCCGCATATCCTATTGGTTTATTTCCTACCATTGACCCTGATAATTCGGAATGGAATTTTCGGACAGAGCATCTTGGTTATATGCTAGGAGATCTGGCTGAAGAAACCGTCCGTATCATTACCAGGTTTATGGATGTGCAACATCATTACCAGATGCTACTGCGTCATGGTGTGAGTCAGTTAACTGGAGTGGCTCAAAGTCACTATCGAAATGCTGACCATCAAGTAACCCAAATAGAAGAATTACAAGCGTTGGTGACTCAAAAGGATGAAATCATTGCAGCAAGGGATGAGACAATCCTCCATCGTGAAGATCAGATCAATGAGAGTGATCATATTATCACTCAGCGCGACACTGTTATTGAGTTCCTACAAGCGCAAATTCATGATCTGATACTTGAAGCTGATGATGCCCAGGCTCACATTGAGGAACTGCAGCAGCAACCGATATTTCCCGCTATACCCATAATGCCTGAAGAAGAAGAAGAAGAAGATCCAGAAGAGATTGAGGGTGTTTCAGATATTGACTCTGAGCATGGGGATCCTGTTCTTAGTCCCTATCACTCTCTCTCTGGCAATCAGTCGTCGATAGGCAATATCGACGATTTTTAGTTTAGCAGATTGTCGATCATTAGGTGTAACCTAGGGGAGTGTAATAACTTAAGTAGTATGAGACTTATCTAGACCTCGTGCCATTTGTTGTAATTTAGATGGCCTACGTAGTGAACTTTCGGATGTGTGATGTGAACAATCATCAGAATAAGTGTTGTAATATAAGTTTCTTATTTTATCATCCTATTCATTATCCTTATGATTCTGAAATGAGATGATTGAATGGAGTATGTGCATTGTTTATCTAAGTCATATATCTTCTGAAATTGGGAGTAAGGCTATATGGTTAATGATGGACATCTCCTTTGCTTCAGATGGTTGGAGCCACGCGCAGAACCCCGGAAGGTTTCCGGGCAGATCAGGCTAGCGGTTCTCAACAACCGCCACTGCCACCTCCTAACCTTGCCAAAGTTATGGCTCGGCAAACTGAGTTGCTTAACTTGCTGGTTCAAGCGCAGCAAAACCAGCAACGTCAACAGTTCCGAGGAGGTCGGGATGATCACAATCCTCCCATGGCTAGTTACCAGGATTTCATCAGTACACAGCCTCCTTTCTTCAGTAAAGCTGAAGAGCCCTTGGATGCCGATGCTTGGCTCCATATTATTGAATCAAAGTTCGCTCTATTGACAGTACCTTGTGCGGATTCCAGCAAAGCTTCCTTTGCCGCACAGCAACTCCGAGGTGCTGCTCGGATCTGGTGGGATAATTTCTACGCCATGCAACCTGCAGGGCATGTTATCACCTAGGATGAATTTCGGGCAGCCTTTAGAGCACATTATATTCCGGAGGGATTACTAGAGCGAAAGTTGAATGAATTCCTGGCTCTTACTCAAGGCACCAGTACAGTCCTACAATACGCACAGAATTTCAATCATCTGTGTCAATATGCAGGATATCATGCGGATAACGATGCCAAGAAACAAGATCGTTTCCGTCGAGGCCTTAATACCAAGCTCAAGGAACGCCTGAATCTTATAAAGGCTAATACTTTCAGCGAGCTGGTTAATATTGCTTTAACTCAAGAAGATTGTATCGTGGCACATCATGCCGAGAAAAAGCGGAAGACTCCTACTGGACCCTCGAGTGCTCAATCACCGAGGTATCGGGTTGTTCCTAATACACCGTTTAGAGCACCGCAGCGGAATGCCCCAACGGGTAGATTGGTTTTCAGGCCGCCCCAACAGTAGGGAAGGTATAGACCTCCCGTTCCTTCACAACAAGCACAACCATCTGGCCCACGGCCAAATGTTCAACAAGTACCACAGAGAGGCAGCGACTATCGCTGTTTCAATTGCGGAAGCGCGGATCATTTCATCCGGGATTGTCCGCAGCCCAAGAAACCTAATCCAGGGCAAAGCTCTACTCAGGGTAACCAGAACAAGGGCAAGAAGCCGGTGATGCAAGTCCGGCAAGGACGGATTAACTTCACCACTCTGGCAGAACTTCCAGATGGGGCTCCCGTCATGTCGGGTACATTTTCTATTCACCACAAACCAGTTGTTACTTTATTTGATTCTGGAGCAACACATAGCTTTATTAGTAACAACTGTGGTACCCGACTAGGACTTGATTCTTGTCCTATCCAGGGGTCATATATGATCTCTACCCCTGGAGGAAATATTACCTCCAACCAAGTGAGTAGATATGTGCCAATTCAGTTAGGTAGTAAAGAAATCAAAACTGATTTGGTTTTACTAAGTTTGGAGGGTATTGATATTATACTTGGGACCGATTGGATGACTAAACATCGAGTCCGACTAGATATTTCTTCCCGAGTTGTTGAAATTGATTCACCATACTATGGGATCACCACCCTTTATCTGCCTCAATCAGATTATCTACACCCTTGCACTTATGCTATCACAGATATCAAAATCAAGGATATTCCTATAGTATGTGAATACCCCGATGTCTTTCCAGACGATTTGCCTGGAATGCCACCAGATAGAGACATCGAGTTTATCATTGAACTTCAATCGGGCACTGCTCCGATTTCAAAGAGGCCGTATCGTATGCCTCCAAATGAATTAGCAGAACTGAAAATCCAGCTCCAAGATCTTCTTGATAAGGGTTATATACGTCCAAGTGCCTCACCTTGGGGTTGTTCTGCTCTTTTTGTCAAGAAGAAAGACGATAGCCTAAGGCTATGTATCGATTACCGTCCACTCAATGCGGTTACTATCAAAAATAAGTACCCTCTCCCCCGCATTGATATTTTGTTTGATCAGCTAGCCGGGGCTAAGGTCTTCTCTAAGATTGACTTACGCTCTGGTTATCATCAGATCAAGATTAGGCCTTGTGATATTCCAAAAACGGCCTTCTCAACCAGATATGGACTTTATGAATATCTGGTTATGTCATTCGGACTTACTAATGCACCGGCATATTTCATGTATCTCATGAATTCAGTATTCATGCCGGAACTTGACAAATTCGTCGTGGTCTTCATTGATGACATTCTAATATACTCCAAAACTAAAGAAGACCATGCTAATCATTTACGTGTCGTTCTTCAACGACTACGTGATCATCGCCTTTATGCCAAATTCTCGAAATGTGAATTCTGGCTGGATAGTGTGAAATTTTTAGGACATACTATATCTAGTCAAGGCATATCGGTTGATCCAACCAAAGTCCAAGAGGTTATGGACTGGAAACCTCCAACTTCAGTCCATCAAATTTGAAGTTTCCTTGGATTGGCGGGATATTATCGCCGATTCATTCCAGACTTCTCCAAGATAGCCAAACCAATGACTGAGCTACTTAAGAAAGAAGTTAAGTTCCGCTGGGATGATAAGTGTGATGAAGCATTTCATACCTTGAGGAAGCTTCTGACGACTGCTCCTGTATTAGCTCAGCCAGATAATACTCAGTCTTTTGATGTCTATTGTGATGCTTCTGGAACTGGCCTTGGTTGTGTTCTTATGCAAAACAACCGGGTCATTGCTTATGCATCCAGAGCACTTCGGACTCATGAGCAAAATTATCCAACACATGATCTTGAATTGGCAGCAGTTATCCATGCTCTCAAGATCTGGAGACATCATCTTATGGGTGCTAAATGTAATATTTACACTGACCATAAGAGCCTCAAGTATATCTTCACTCAAGCTGACTTAAATATGAGGCAAAGGCGTTGGTTGGAATTGATTAAAGATTATGACCTTGAGGTACACTATCATCCAGGAAAAGCTAATGTGGTTGCGGATGCACTTAGCCGCAAGTCACATTGTCACTGCTTATCCGTATCCACCTTTAGTGACACTCTTTGCCATCAAATGAGAAAACTCAATCTAGAGATTATTCCTCAAGGTAGTCTGAATCTGCTATCCATTGAGTTTACTCTTCGAGATAGAATCATCATGTCGCAACTACATGATGAGGGTATCAAAATCATCAAATCAAAGCTATCTCAGGGAGAAGCTAAATATAAGTGTTTTCACACTGATCATCAAGGAGTCCTGTGGTTCAATGATCGAATTGTTGTGCCTAAGGATCATCCACTTCGCAAACAAATCCTTGATGAGGCACATTTATCCAAGTTCTCTATTCATCCTGGTAGCACCAAAATGTACCAAGATCTACGGCAACATTTTTGGTGGACCAGAATGAAAAGAGAAATTGCCAAATATGTATCTGAGTGTGATACCTGCCAGAGAGTCAAAGCTAGCCACTTAAAAGCTTCTGGTACACTCCAACCATTACCCATTCCGTCATGGAAATGGGAAGATATTAGCATGGATTTTATTGTTGGTCTTCCCAATACATCTCAAAGGCATGACTCCATATGGGTAATCATTGATAGACTTACAAAAACAGCTCATTTTCTTCCTGTGCATACCACTTACTCTGCTAAGAAGTATGCTGAAGTCTATCTGGACCAAATCGTTCGATTACATGGGATTCCAAAAACCATCATCTCGGATCGAGGGCCCCAATTTATTGCACGGTTTTGGGAGCAAATGCAATCAGCTCTAGGAACCAAATTGATTCGAAGCTCCGTGTATCATCCCCAAACGGATGGACAAACTGAGCGAGTTAACCAAATCCTTGAAGACATGCTCCGAGCTTGTGTTATTCATTATGGTACAAGCTGGGACAAGTGCCTTGCTCTTGCTGAATTCTCCTATAACAACAGTTATCAAGCTAGTCTTCAAATGGCTCCTTTTGAAGCGTTATACGGTCGCAGATGTCGAACTCCTTTGAGTTGGTCAGAGACCGGTGAACGCAAAATCTTCGGACCAGACCTAGTCATTGAAGCCGAAGATAAGGTTAAGATTATCCAATCTAATCTTAAAATCACTCAGTCCAGACAGAAGAGCTACGCAGATAAGAGGAGGAAACCTCTGCAATTCCAAGTTGGAGATTTTGTCTATCTCCGAGTATCTCCTACCAAAGGCGTCCAACATTTCGGCATAAAGGGGAAGTTAGCACCTCGATATGTCGGACCCTTCGAAATCCTCAATGTTTGTGGCCCAGTGGCTTACAAGCTTTGCCTTCCGTCTCAATTGGCTGCTATTCACAATGTCTTCCATGTCTCTCAACTTAAGAAGTGTGTCAAAGTACCCACGGAAATAGTTGAGACATGTGCCATCGAGATTGAACCCGATCTATCGTACATCGAACAACCCCTTCGAATCCTGGATACCAAGGAAAGACTCACCAGAAGAAGGGCCGTTAAGATGTACAAAATCTTATGGGATCATCACACCAAGGAAGAAGCGACTTGGGAAACAGAGTCTTATCTTCAACGGAATTTCCCAGACTTCCTTCAAGCCAATCCCCAAATCTAATCATCCGTTTCTGCTCAGCTTCGGAATCTCGGGACGAGATTCTTTTTAAGGGGGGAAGGCTGTAACATTCCTGTAATTAGAATATAGACACTAGTTACTAGTGTGTTGTATGTATATTAAGGTTTGTATAGAGAACTAGGGGTGTATTGTAAATTATAGATTTTATAAGTTCATATGTGCAAGTGTGTGGAAAATGCTCTTAAATGTCAAACTCAAATGACTATAGAAAAGAAAAGTACAAATATTAAGTTAAAACCTAAAAGAAATAGACTTTGTATGAAACTAAGGGCTTATGTGTAATTAACACAAATATAAGGGTTACATATGAAATGGTTGGAATATAAAGGTCAAATTCAAATTTACTTAAGGGTTAATGTGTAAAAATACAAGTAATCATGACAGGTCAGAAAATTTATAAACATGCCCTAAATTTGATCAAATTTAGGTGGGCAAAGATAAATTTAACTTAAATTCCATCTTGTTTCAAAATATAATCCAAATAGTTGTAAACCTTGATTTTCTGAACCCAAGCGCTACAGCAATGTTGTAGAGTTTGAAAAACTCTACAACTTTCATGTTGAAGATTTTCTCATTTGACCTTTGTAGCAGTGAGAAATTTTAGATTACAGAGGGGTCCCTAAATTTTTTGGAAATCACGAACAAGTCCTTCTGACTCCTGCCTGCTTCGTCTTCCTCTGGCACCACCGCTTCCCCCTCTGCTCCGCTCTGCCTCCGCCGCTGACCGCCGGCACAGGACCCCGAGCTCCACCTCCAGCTGCTACACATGCCCACGCGTCGCCCCTTGCTTCCCCCGCCGCTGTTTCCCTCCCTTCCTGGCCTCGCGCGCGCGTGCCACGATGACCCGAGCGGTTCGCCGGCCGCCACGTCGTCGCCGCCGTTTCACGTCCCGCGCTTATCCCTCCATTCCCTTTCTTCTACTCAACGTGACCAGGAGAGCGTAGAGAGTTCATTTGCACTCTTTCTCCCTTACCATTCCTGAGCCGCAACCCACATCCCGCGTTGCTCTTCTCTCCCAACTCCGGCCGCGCTCGGCACCGCCGTGGGCAGCCCATCCCAAGCCGTTTCACGCCACCACCGTGCTCTAGCCTATACCACATCACCCCTACGACGCTCCCCGACCTATCAATTGGGTTCCTAAGGCCTTACATTGGCTTCCCGATGAGCTCCCCGAGCTTTCTTGTCGCCGCCGTGTCTGTCCACCGTGGAGCTCCCTCTTCCGGCCTTTCCTAGCTCAAATTGACCCCGGCTTGAGCTCCACCACATTCCCAGGCAGCTTTCCGACCGATCTACCGTCGTCCAAGGGCACTGGAGTACCGCCCCCAACGCTCCACCTCGCCGCCGGCCGCAAGCCTCCGTTGCGCCATCGCCCCAAGCCATCTCCCTTCAATTCCGAGCTTGCACAGGTGCGCAAGGGACCCTAGTTGCTTCCCCGCCCCTCTGCCCTCACCACCGGCGCTCGCCGTCGCCGGAGCAAGCCGGTCAACACCGGGCTTCTACCTTGACCGGGGGGGAATTGGGGGAAGGACTGCGGGTTAGAAGAAATAGAAGTTTAGGGGGTTTTGTGCAAAGAAATAGACTCAGGGAAATAGTAACCGAAGGACCTCTTGTGTAATTTAAGCTGCCAATTTTGAAATTCCATATCAATTCGAGGAAAAGTCATAAAAATGCAAACTAAATTTTGTTAGAATCCTTAAGTGAAATTCGACTACTTTTATTTAGGAAGTTTGAGCCGTAGGTGTATATTTTCTGATGTATATTAAATATTAGAAAATAAGTGTTTTAACTGTATCTCATGTTGTAGGCATGTGTTATAGTTGAAATTTGAAACCTAGATTATATGTGTTATGTATAGCTCTGTGTAAAAAGTTCGAGTACTTTACTGTTCATTTGCTTAGATTTCGAGTACTTTTTGTTATATATTGATAAAAGTTACTTAATTTAATTCCAAATGTATTCCTTCATGTTTAGGGCTGAAAACTTTATCTTAGGCTTGTTACAACAGGAAATCTAAGATAAAAATTTGAGAATCAGAAACCTAATATAACTTGAGTTATAAGTTTCAAGCTTAAATTCAAAGGTAATTCATAAATAATAATTATTATGCATGAAAAATTATGAAACTTTTCTGGAATACTAGTCTTGAGTAATTTATAATGTCCTTAAATTTTGAACCCTAGTTTTAGTATAAAACTCCAGTTATAATTATATCTTGAATTTTCAATTATAATCTTGTTTAATTTTGTGGCTTAGTTCCTTTTAGAGTAAAATTTCAATAAAACCCACTTATGGTAATTTTCATAAGTATTAATTATTTGTCTTAATTTAAGATTTGATTAATTAATCCAAAGTTAGCCATAATTAAGTAATAACCTAAGGTTAATTACAATGTTTAGCTAATAAAATAAATGGAGATTGCTAAGTGTATTTAGTGTTACTTATAGTAATCACATATGCTACCTATTGTAGTTAATTGGATGTTTAGGGTAACCCACCCTGTTGCCTAACGAGACTAGTTAGTTTAGTTAGTACTCGATAAATGACTGCCCAGTGCAGGGTAGATAGATTAATTGTCGAAATGTAATGTTCTTTTGTTTGGATTGCAACTTTATTGTGAAATAACATAAAAGTATATACATTCCATAACTTGTAACTTTGCATCTCATATAGACTCGACCACTCTCGCTGACGGAGATTACCAGTTGATTCCGGAACAAGAAGGAGGTTATTCTGAAGACCCCGGGATTCTCGTTGCGGATTTCTCTGAAGCCCCGAACCAAGGTTCGGAGGATATTAATTTGACTAACCCCAACCCCACTAGCGAAGGCAAGCACCGGACATAACCCCTACTTTATTACACTGCAACCTATATTATTTATATATATCTTTATGCATTAAGTTCTTAGGAGTTGTTTGAAAACCTTAGTTGCATAATTCCAGAAACCAATGTATTGTACACTAGAACTTGAGTCCGACTAGCTGCTATACTTATAGGACCGGTAGAAGTCGAGTGATTTCCTGTCACTCGCGCGATATAGGAATTGTGATGTTTACATTCCTGTTATCATTATAAGGATGACGGACGGGATTTTGTGAGGTATCATATTGAGATGATACCCGTCCGTGTATGGAATTTGATAAGGTTGCAGTGTGTGGTAGCGGTGGTTAAGCATTTGAAAGTACTAGCCACATGCCGTGAAATATGGTAAGCGGTAAGCCTAGTAACCGATCGGCCCGAGGAGTGGACATACCCCCCACCACATGTATTGCTTCTTTTGGTTACTTTGTTCGACGTGTAGGAATACGTGTTGCTGGGCAACCAGGAGTACGGGTTTTGTAGTCGCGCTACAGACGTACATCCTGCACTTTGGAAGTGCGTATGGTCCTGCAGTCGCTTGTGGTGGCACTGATCCACGAGTCGGAATGAAAGGCAAACGGTTGCTTCGGAACGACCCTTTGGTGTTCCAAGCGTGTGTGTTAGGTTTACCCTTGCAAGGTTTGAAATTCGATTCAGGAATCGTCCGTTTCTTGCGGAGATTGAGACTGCTTAATCCCTTTGCCACATAGAGTAACAAGAGCAACTTTGTGATTATCAAAGATGATGTTTGATTAAGGATTCTACCATGTTTGAATAGTTATAGATGCTTACCTATAATGGTTAATTCACTAGAACCTGAAAGCTAAAAGTTGAAAATAAGGATCTACTCTTTGTTGCTTTTCAGCTGAAAACTCTACCTAAAGCTAAAAGCCTTCATGAGTCTAGTTATGGGCTAAGCTATACCCAATTCCGGGTAAGTCTTGCTGAGTATTAGTATACTCAGCCTTGCTTTTGTTGATTTAATCCAGGTAATCTCCCTGATGAGCCAGCTTTCATTACACCATGGCCCTACCCCTTGCCTGATGGTTGGTCCGTGGAGTGGGATCCGTCCCCGGCCAACACCGATTCCGCCGAATGATATCATGCTAGGGCTAGCATGATATCTGTATTAACGACGTGTACAATGTTTACGCTTTTCAAACTCTGCTGCTTTATCTTAAGACTTAAACCTATTTTGTAATAATCTCCTCTCAGTGGGAGTTAATGACGCTTTGTATATTTTTGTAATATATTTGCTTGTGGTGTAAAATGTAAGGGCATTTATATCTCTGGACTCACCATCGTGTGAGGTACCTTGTTGGATCCTGCGTTCGGTGGTTTATCGGGACGTTACCCGACAGGCCAAAGGATTATACCGTTTGAAGTACGAGGTAACCCTCAAGAGAGGACTCGCGTACTTGAGCCGGTGTAATTCAGGTTGGTTCTGCCACAACAACTTGTACTCAACAAGTATAACACGAATTATGAGGCTCTAAGGTTAGCTGACTCAACTGCATTAGCTTTTAATCTTGGCAAATTTTATTAATGCTATTTACTACAAGTGGATGAGTAACCATGACCCAAGTTGTATAATAATTAATCGAGATTAACCATGAGTCTACTGAGAACCAAGCCAAACCACCAAAGATAAACCCCACTAATCAGACGGAGGATCTGGGCCGCTCATAACCGTGAGCACAGCTAGTATACCAGTTTTACACTCTCGAGAGGTTGCACAACTTTACCCACAAGTTGTGAGCTACGCTAGTTGTTCATCACACTTCCTTAGGTGAGATGACTAGCAAGCGCACTACGAGACCGTTACAAAGGACCATGTTAGTAAGGTGTAACCGCTAAGGTTTATGGATCAGCGACGATGGGGCCCACCTCACGGGGTACAAGACACACAGCACAGACCAAGCCGGAGGAGCAGGGACGATTGATGCTTACCACCCCTCTTGCCCCGCAGGAAAGTTACTCCCAAACCAAAATGACCTAATTAGTAAGTCAAGACCGTCCCATTCCAGTCTTGTGGTTGCGCGGTTGTCCCAGGTTGTCGCTCTATGAACCGGTCCTTATGGAGAGTGGCCAACCAAGCACTAAGCACCGTGCTGGCCCCCTAAACCAAGTTTCTATAAAAACATCTTTTAACGAGACGTGAGCTGCTCAAGCACACAGCACAGAGGGCCACTGTCAGAATCAAGTTGCATATAACAATTAATCAAATTAATTAAAAAGGACCGAGATGTGTGAGAGTGCAGCACCTAGCACAACTAACCAAAATGCAACCCAAGGTATTTTATAAAGGATAAAAGTGGCTAGGAAATCCTTATAGGCATACAGTATTAAAATGCAGTATGAAATTGTATTTAAAAGTGATGGGATGTTCATGTTATACTTGCCTTCCTCAAAGTTCTCCTGCTGCTGCTCAAAGGGCTCTGAAGAAGGTGGATCAACGTCTACTCACGATCGTAACGCCAAAACATGGTCCACACAGGCACATACATGCAAACAATGGCAAAAGATAAGAAATAGTACAACAATACAGCAAAACACATAAAACTGATCTGAAACTATTCTACGCATTACAATGATCGCGTGAGCGAGAAAATCATCTAAAACGGAGCTAAGACGCGAAAACTAGGGCTAAAACAAGGTCTAGGGACTTAACTGTAAGAAAATAGAATATTCTAAGGGCTTCTGCGCAAAAACCGAGGGTCTACACATAATTAAAGGATAGATCTAGGGTCTAACCTGCGAAAACACAAGGCATGGATGGCGGGTACTAATTCTAGGAAGCTCAGCGGCCTAAACCTTAAAAACAGGACCTAACTGGAATTATTTTTGAACTAGGGTGGACTGTGGGTAGATTTTTGGAAAATTCAGGGGCTCTTTAACAAGATTACCTGATCGAACTGGTATCTTTTGCTTTGATCCACTGGATCTGGATCCAATGGGTACGGTTCGATGAGATCGGGACCTAATCAGGGGCGCTGGTTGCAGATCGGACGAACCGGACTAAAGGGGGCGCGACCGGCGGCGCTACGACACCGGTGACTCGATCCCGCGGCGGCACGACTCGGGGTTCACCGGAGCTGGGCGTTTCGGATGCTCCTATGGCCTAAACTACTAGAGCTCAGGCCTGGGAGCACCGCCGTGGCACGTGGGATCCATCTAGGGCTGAGGCTAGGCCTGGCGAGGCTCGGGCTACGCGCGCGGTGGCAAGGGGCAGATCGGCACGGCGGCGCTCGCGGCGTGCGGCGCTCTGGGAGCAAAGGTGAGCTGCGGTCTACCCTAACCCGCGCAGAAGGAACAGGGGTGCATGCTGGGGCTCACCGAGGACTTGGGTTGGCCGGAGCTAGAGTGCAGGGCGGTCGTCGACGGTGGCCGGGCGGCGGAGGTAGTCGAGGCTCGCGGGGAAGATTGGCGCAGAGGGACTCCAGGGTGCTGGGCGCCTTGGATCGCCTCAAGGGGTGCCTGTGGTGGTGCGCAGGGGGTCAGAATGGCCAGAACTCCACTGGCGGCGAGGAAATTACCATGGCGGAGCAGCTCACCGGCGGCGACTCCTTGGCGAAATCTCGGCAAGGCAGAAGCTCGGGGCTCGATTGCCGGGCTCAGGGAGCTCCCTAGGGCTGAGGCGAAACTGTTGCAGGGCTCAATGGGGTCAGGGGTGCCGCGGAGCGACGGCTCGACGGCGACACAGAGGAGCCGGCGCGGCGGAGCACACGGGCGGCGGCGCTGAGGGTGTCTTGGGTTCTGCGAGGCTTAGGGTTAGGGTTCCAGGGGGCAGGGGAAACCCTTTTGTAGGGTGGCGGGGCAGCCTCGGCGTGAGGGCCCAGGAAGGGGGGCTTGCCGGGGATCTCGGTGGCCGGTGCGCGTCGGGGAGGAGGAAAGAAGAGGGAAGACAGGGGAGCTCCCTAGGGCTGAGGCGAAACTGTTGCAGGGCTCAACGGGGTCGGGGGTGCCGCGGAGCGACGGCTCGACGGCGACGCAGAGGAGCCGGCGCGGCGGAGCACACGGGCGGTGGCGCTAAGGGTGTCTTGGGTTCTGTGAGGCTTAAGGTTAGGGTTCCAGGGGGCAGGGGAAACCCTTTTGTAGGGTGGCGGGTAGCCTCGGCGTGAGGGCCGAGGAAGGGGGGCTTGCCGGGGATCTCGGCGGCCGGTGCGCATCGGCGAGGAAAGAAGAGGGAAGACAGGGGGCCAAAGTGCCAGAAAGAGAGGGGAGGAGGCACGGCTCGGGCTGGCCGATGGGAAGTGGGGAGCGGCCGATGGGAAGCGGGCTGGGCCGATGTGGAGGCGGAGGCGGGCGATGCGGGGCGGCAGATGTGGGCTGGCTTCTCTTCTCTTTTTCCTTTCCCTTTTGTATTTCTTTTTCAAACTAACTCAATTCTATTTGAATTCAAATGGGATTTGAATTCAAACTCAACTATTCAAACAAACAAAATAGATGCACCAGCATGAATGCACAAACATTTGACCCTAAAGTAAGTTTTAATTACTTGTGATATCAAATTAATTTAAATGCAAGATAAATCAAGGAAAACCTTAGAAACTTTATTTAAGCCAAAATAAATTCATTAAAAATTAGGAAATTTCATTAGGGTGTTACAAATCTACCCCCCTTACAGAAATCTCGTCCCGAGATTCGAATAGGCTAGCTAGCAAAGAGATTGGGATATGTTTTCCTCAGCTCATCTTCTCGCTCCCAAGTAGCCTCATCCTCCGTGTGATGACTCCACTGAACACGGCACATCTTGATCTTCTTGTTTCTGGTAACTCTCTCAAACGTCTCTAGAATCTTCACCGGATGCTCGGTGTAGGTCAGATCCTCTTGCACTTCCAACCCTTCCAATGGTGCTTGCTCTTCCGGCACTCTCAAGCACTTCTTCAATTGAGATACATGGAAGACATCATGCACTCCTGAGAGACTGGGAGGTGACTCCAAACGGTATGCTACCTCACCCTTCCGTTCCAACACCTTGAACGGACCGATGTATCGACGGGCTAGCTTCCCTCTCACATTAAACCTGCGGATTCCCCTCATCGGCGAGACCTTCAGGTACACATGATCACCCACTGCAAAGGTCAGATCTCAACGACGAACATCCGCGTAGCTCTTCTGACGAGTCTGCGCGACCCTCAGGTTCTCTCGCACCTGCTGTACCAGCTGTTCTGCCTCTGCAACAATATCCGGACCAAATACCTGCCTCTCGCCAATCTGATCCCAATACAGCGGAGTTCTGCACTTCCGACCATACAAGGCCTTGAAAGGAGATTTCTTCAGACTGGCCTCATAACTGTTATTATTTGAAAACTCTGCGAATGGCAGGTATTTATCCCAGCTGGTACCATACCGAATAGCGCAGGCTCGAAGCATATCTTCCAACACTTGGTTGGTTCTTTCTGTCTACCCATCTGTCTGAGGATGATTGGCGGTGCTGAAATGCAGCTTCGTATCCAACAAATCATGCAACTGCTGCCAGAACCGTGAAGTGAACTGAGATCCTCGGTCAGATATAATCTTCTTCGGAACACCATGCAGACAGACGATCCTGGAGATGTACAACTCTGCGAGTCTGGCACCAGAGTAAGTAGTGTTCACCGGGATGAAGTGGGCAACCTTCGTCAACCGATCCACTACTACCCATATAGAGTTGTACCCTTTCTGGGTACGAGGCAATCCAACGATGAAGTCCATAGTGATCTCCTTCCATTTCCACTCTGGAATCTTCAACGGCTGCAATAGACCTGCTGGTCTCTGATGCTCTGCCTTGACACGCTGACAAGTGTCACAAATAGCCACGTACTCCGCAACGGAACGCTTCATTCCATGCCACCAGAATCGTTCCTTGAGGTCATAATACATCTTCGTGCTGCCCGGATGAATGGAATACGCTATATCATGAGCCTCACTCAAGATCAGCTTCCTGAGATCCTCTACATCTGGCACACATATCCGGCCCTTGTACCACAAGGTACCCTGATCATCCTCTCGGAAATGAGGTGCTTTGCCAATCTTGAGCAGTTCACGGATCTCCTGCAGCTTCTTATCATCTTTCTGATGCTGCTTGATCTCTGCCTCTAAAGTAGGTTCCGCCTCAAATGATGCACTCGAGGTGTGATGCAAGAAATCCAGACTCAACTGCTCAAACTCCTCGCATAACCCCTGAGGCATCTGAAAAGCCACGGCCATGCTAACATAGCCCTTCCTGCTCAGAGCATCTGCTACAACATTGGCCTTGCCCGGATAATAGTGGATCTCCAGGTCATAATCCTTGACTAACTTGAGCCATCTTCTCTGCTGCATGTTCAGCTCACTCTGAGTGAAAATATACTTGAGGCTCTTGTGATCGGTGTAAATATCACACCTTTGCCCAAACAAGTAATGCCTCCATATCTTCAGAGCATGCACAACTACGGCTAACTCCAGATCATGAGTGGGATAATTCAGCTCATGCCGGCGCAACTGCCGTGAAGCATAAGCTATAACTCTGCCTTCCTGCATCAGGACGCAACCAAGACCATCTCTCGAAGCATCACAAAACACTGTGAACCTCTTGCTCTGGTCTGGCATAGTAAGGACTGGCGCCATAGTCAACCTCTTCTTTAGCTCCTCGAAGGCCTTCTGACGCTCATCAGTCCAAGAGAAATCCACACCCTTCTCTAGCAAGGAAGTCAAAGGCTTTGCAATCTTGGAGAAATTCTCAATGAATCTCCGATAATATCCTGCTAAGCCCAGAAAAGAGCGGACTTCCTTCACTGTCCACGGTACCACCTAGTCAAGCACATCCTTCACCTTTCCGGGGTCCACAGCAATACCTCCCTTGGAGATGACATGACCGAGGAATGGAACCTCATCAATCCAGAATTCGCACTTGCTGAGCTTGGCATACAGCTTGTGCTCTCTGAGCCTCTGCAACACAAGCCTCAGATGCTTCTCATACTCTGCTTCTGACTTGGAATACACCAGGATATCATCAATGAATATCACCACAAAGGTGTCCAGATAATCCATGAAAACCTTGTTCATCAGATGCATGAAGAAAGCCGGAGCATTGGTCAAGCCATAGGAAATGACCGTATACTCGTATAGCCCATACTTTCAGGTGAATGCCGTCTTCGGAATATCCTCAGGACGAATCTTCAGCTGGTGATAACCCGAACGCAGGTCAATCTTCGAGAATACACAAGCGCCCTGAAGCTTATCAAAGAGATCCTCAATGCGGGGCAATGGATGCTTGTTCTTGATGGTGACTGCATTCAGATCCCGATAAACGACGCACATTCTCTTCGCGCCATCCTTCTTCTCTACCAACAATATAGGAAAAGCCCACAGAGAGAAACTGCGATGGATATAGCCCTTGGCAAGCAACTCATCGATGGTCTTCTTAACTTCCTCATGCTCAACGGGTGCCATACGATAGGGCCGCTTAGCAATAGGAGCTGTGCTAGGCAAGAGATCAATAGAAAACTCAATGTCGCGATCAGGCGGCATACCTGACAATTCATCCGGAAAGACATCCGGGAATTCAGACACCACGCGAATACCATCCGTGGGTCTAGCCTCCATCTGGCAAAGAAATCCAGAAGGCTCCGAAGCACTGACTGTGACATCCTATCCATCCGATGCTGACAAGTGGACAGTCCTCTAAGCACAATCAATCCTGACACCCCATCTAGCAAGGGTCTCCATTCCCAAGATCACATCGATACCCTTGGTGTCTAGCACCATCAGATTTGCACTGAACTCTACCCCCCTTATGACAACACTGACTCTGGGACAGAAGATATGAGTTCTCAACCGCCCTCCCTGTGAAGACACTAACATGTCCCTCTTTAATGTGCTAGTATGAATACCATGATGCTCGACAAAAGACCGAGTAATGAAGGAATGCGTAGCACCAGTATCAAAAAGCACGGTAGCAGGGTGGATATTGACCATAAACGTACCAATAACCACGTTGGGAGCCTCGGCCGCCGACTCGGCCGTCACGTGGTTCACCCTACCCTGGGATGGTGCCTTGGGCTGAGCTGGGCGTCCCTACTGTCCAGACTGCGCCTTCCGGGGACAAACGTTGGCGTAATGTCCCTGCTCGCCGCAGTGATAGCACGCCCATGGGAATGTTGGAGCCTGCTGTCCGGCAGGAGGAGTAGGCACTCCCTTCCGCGGAGCTGGTGGAGCCGGTGGAGCTGAGCGTGCCGGAGGCGCTGGAAGCCTCTGGCCCTGTCCCACCTGCTGCTGCTGCTGCTGGGGACGAGGCGGATACTGCTGCTGTCGCTGCTGGTACAGCTGGACCTGCCTCTGCTGCTGCTGCTGCTGTGGGTACTGGTACCGAGGCCGAGTGTTGCTGCCAGACGCAGCAGGAACCATCTTCCTCTTCTTGTCCTCAATTTCCCGACCCTTGCGCTCGGTGTTGAGGGCAGCATCAACTTGATGGTTGAAGTTGTCGAAGCGGTGATTCATGAGCGCGTACTCCAGGTGATCATCCAGCCCCTCCCGGAAGCGCTCCTGCTTATCGCCATCATTGGTGACCTCAACGGGGGCATAGCGAGCGAGCTGGAGGAAACGATCACGGTACTCGGTCACCGTCATAGCTCCCTGAAATGATAACCATCGGAAAAAGGAGAATGGAAATTACTTAGCATTTCCAATTCCACGAAGATAAACAAGGGTGGGCTTGAGCTCAAATAGGAATTGTGGAAAGATTTTACTCTAATTTACCTGCTTAAGCGCAAGGAACTCCTTGCGCTTCATCTTCATCACTCCAGCAGGGATGTGGTGGTTCCTGAAACGCTCCCGGAACTGGACCCAAGTGAGGGTGTCGCGGTCCCGGGCTGGGTAGGACTCCCACCAGTCCAGAGCTGAGCGACGTCCAACTGGCGTTCCACCGAGCGAAGCCAGTCGTCGGCCTGGAGTGGATCAGCCGCATGGGAGAACGTCGGCGGGTGACCCCTCAGAAAGGCCGCACGCCTGTCGTGGGGCTGCTGCGGTGGAGGAGGTGGCGGCTGAGCGTGGATCTGCTGCAGAGTCTGAACCGTGTTGTTCAGAGTGGCCATCATCTGCATCTGGAGCTGGAAGAACTGCTCCGGAGTCAGAGGTGGAGGCATCGGCAGCGGCTGGTCGGTACTCTGGTTGTTCTGCCCCTGCTGGCCAGAACCGGTGCCGGTGCTCCTGGTGTTCACCATCTGTTTGTAGCAGAGCGAAATTTATAAGAGACAGATATTGTACGATTCTGGAAGAAAACTCTAGCAGGGTAAAGTAGGGAGCAAAGAGTGTACGGTTTTACCCCCAACGATCTAACTCGATTTTACTACTTAATTTAAGTTTGCATTAAAGTCGATTTGCATGAGCAAGTATAACTACTAGACTATGCAATCAACCAAAGATCCAAATCAAACATTTTGCACAATCACAACCATTCAATATTCACATCTTAGCCGAGTTTATCACACTACTCGACTAACACACTTGTTCTAGCGCACTTTCATCGAGATAGCCTAAACTTATGGGGTTAGACGAGTTCAGGCCAATGTCTACGGAAAAGATCAAACTAATTCTCAGAGAGGACAAGAGAGAGCAGATCAAGGTTTTAAGACTCAAGGAATAGAGGCAGAAATGATTTTGGGAGTTTTGCGAAAGCAAGGCAAGGAAAAAGAAGTCCTAAATTCGACCAGTTCTATCTAAGCTTCGTCCTACAGTCGACATGACTCTGATACCAATTCTGTCACACCCGATTTATAAGAACATAAACCGAGCAATCATATATGCGCCAGGATCAAGTCACGCATATATACAACAGAATCATCAAGATATCACAACACGTATCTTGAAATAAAAGTGTATAAATTATAAATGGATATCTTTATTACAACTGAATCAAGAATCAGTTCAAGGAATGCAGAAGCGTAAAATAAGTACATGAAGAACAGGGCGTCACAGGGATGTTGGCTGGGAGACAACGCATAGAAATCGTCGAGTCCGCTGATGTAGTCCTCCATGTTGCCTGGTGCTGAGCAGCAGTCGAAGATATCCCAAAGAGAACAGAAGAGTAGAGAAGGCAAGTGTGAGTACACAACTTGTACTCAACAAGTATAACACGAATTATGAGGCTCTAAGGTTAGCTGACTCAACTGCATTAGCTTTTAATCTTGGCAAATTTTATTAAAGCTATTTACTACAAGTGGATGAGTTACCATAACCCAAGTTGTATAATAATTAATCAAGATTAACCATGAGTCTACTGAGAACCAAGCCACACCACCAAAGATAAACCCCACTAATCAGACGGAGGATCTGGGCCGCTCATAACTGTGAGCATGGCTAGTATACCAGTTTTACACTCTTGAGAGGTTGCACAACTTTACCCACAAGTCGTGAGCTACGCTAGTTGTTCATCACACTTCCTTAGGTGAGATGACTAGCAAGCGCACTACGAGACCGTTACAAAGGACCACGTTAGTAAGGTGTAACCGCTAAGGTTTCTGGATCAGCGACGATGGGGCCCACCTCACGGGGGTACAAGACACACAGCACAGACCAAGCCGGAGGAGCAGGGACCATTGATGCTTACCACCCCTCTTGCCCCGCAGGAAAGTTACTCCCAAACCAAAATGACCTAATTAGTAAGTTAAGACCGTCCCATTCCAGTCTTGTGGTTGCGCGGTTGTCCCAAATTGTCGCTCTATGAACCGTTCCTTATAGAGAGTGGCCAACCAAGCACTAAGCACCGTGCTGGCCCCCTTAACCAAGTTTCTATAAAAACATCTTTTAACGAGACGTGAGCCGCTCAAGCACACAGCATAGAGGGCCACTCTCAGAATCAAGTTGCATATAACAATTAATCAAATTAATTAAAAAGGACCGAGATGTGTGAGAGCTTAGCACCTAGCACAACTAACCAAAATGCAACCCAAGGTATTTTATAAAGGATAAAAGTGGCTAGCAAATCCTTATAGGCATACAGTATTAAAATGCAGTATGAAATTGTATTTAAAAGTGATGGGATGTTCATGTTATACTTGCCTTCCTCAAAGTTCTCCTGCTGCTGCTCAAAGGGCTCTGAAGAAGGTGGATCAACGTCTACTCACGATCGCAACGCCAAAACATGGTCCACACAGGCACATACATGCAAACAATGGCAAAAGATAAGAAATAGTACAACAATACAGCAAAACACATAAAACTGATCTGAAACTATTCTACGCGTTACAATGATCGCGTGAGCGTGAAAACCATCTAAAACGGAGCTAAGACGCGAAAACTAGGGCTAAAACAAGGTCCAGGGACTTAACTGTAAGAAAACAGAATATTCTAAGGGCTTCTGCGCAAAAACTGAGGGTCTACACATAATTAAAGGATAGATCTAGGGTCTAACCTGCGAAAACACAAGGCATGGATGGCGGGTACTAATTCTAGGAAGCTCAGCGGCCTAAACCTTAAAAACAGGACCTAACTGGAATTATTTTTGAACTAGGGTGGACTGTGGGTAGATTTTTGGAAAATTCAGGGGCTCTTTAACAAGATTACCTGATCGAACCGGTATCTTTTGCTTTGATCCACTGGATCTGGATCCAATGGCTACGGTTCGATGAGATCGGGACCTAATCAGGGGCGCTGGTTGCAGATCGGACGGCCCGGACTAAAGGCGGCGCGACCAGCGGCGCTACGACACCGGTGACTCGATCCCGCGGCGGCGCGGCTCGGGGTTCACCGGAGCTGGGCGTTTCGGACGCTCCTGTGGCCTAAACTACTAGAGCTCAGGCCTGGGAGCACCGCCGTGGCACGTGGGATCCATCTAGGGCTAAGGCAAGGCCTGACGAGGCTCGGGCTACACGCGCGGCGGCGAGGGGCGGATCGGCACGGCGGCGCTCGCCAGCGTGCGGTGCTCTGGGAGCAAAGGTGAGCTGCAGTCTACCCAAACCCACGCAGAAGGAACAGGGGTGCATGCTGGGGCTCACCGAGGACTTGGGTTGGCCGGAGCTAAAGTGCAGGGCGGTCGTCGACGGTGGCCGGGCGGCGGAGGTAGTCGAGGCTCGCGGGGAAGATCGGCGCAGAGGGACTCCGGGGTGCTGGGCGCCTTAGATCACCTCAAGGGGTGCCTGTGATGGTGTGCAGGGGGTCAGAATGGCCAGAACTCCACCGGCGGCAAGGAAATTACCATGGCGGAGCAGCTCACCGGCGGCGACTCCTCGACGAAATCTCGGCAAGGCAGAAGCTCGGGGCTCGAATGCCGGGCTCGGGGAGCTCCCTAGGGCTGAGGCAAAACTGTTGCAGGGCTCAACAGGGTCGGGGGTGCCGCGGAGCGATGGCTCGACGGCGACGTAGAGGAGCCGGCGCGGCGGAGCACACAGGCGATGGCGCTGAGGGTGTCTCGGGTTCTGTGAGGCTTAGGGTTAGGGTTCTAGGGGGCGGGGGAAACCCTTTTGTAGGGTGGCGGGGCAGCCTCGGCGTGAGGGCCCAGGAAGGGGGGCTTGCCGGGGATCTCGGTGGCCGGTGCGCGTCGGGGAGGAGGAAAGAAGAGGGAAGATAGGGGAGCTGGCAGGTGGGGCCAAAGAGCCAGAAAGAGAGGGGAGGAGGCACGGCTCGGGCTGGCCGATGGGAAGCGGGGAGCGGCCGATGGGAAGCGGGCAGGGCCGATGTGGAGGCGGAGGCGGCCGATGCGGGGCAGCCGATGTGGGCTGGCTTCTCTTCTCTTTTTCCTTTCCCTTTTCTATTTCTTTTTCAAACTAACTCAATTCTATTTGAATTCAAATGGGATTTGAATTCAAACTCAACTATTCAAACAAACAAAATAGATGCACCAGCATGAATGCACAAACATTTGACCCTAAAGTAAGTTTTAATTACTTGTGATATCAAATTAATTTAAATGCAAGATAAATCAAGGAAAACCTTAGAAACTTTATTTAAGCCAAAATAAATTCATTAAAAATTAGGAAATTTTCATTAGGGTGTTACAGTACTTCTTTGTAATTTAAGTTCTTTAAAACTTTTGCAAATCAAATGTAAAGTGGTTTGAAATTATGTAAACATGTCCCTGAGACTCTTCTATTTAGATCCTTTTACCATAATCTAATTTGTTGATAATTAGTTCATAATTAAATTTTCAAGAATTTATAATTCTGTTTACTTAGGATTTGAATTTAAACTTGCAGTTTGAATTTAAATTCAAATGTTTTAGTTTCTATTTTAAAAAAATTATGAAAAATTCACAATAAGCTTATTTATTGAAAATAAGCTTAACCATAAAAATTCAAGATCAGAACCTTTATAGTTTTTAAAATAAAAATAGAACTTGTCAAATTACTTCAAAGTAATTCCATTAATATAACCATAACTTAAGAATAAATGGTAGCTTGGGATCAAACCCCCTTGTTTCATGAGTTTATGTTAGTTAATTTGTGGATTGCAACTTTATCATGAAATAAAATCTTTAAACTCAAGCACCATCTCACTTAAATCATTGCATATCATGTAGAGTCAGCAACACTCGACGACGGAATCTACGAGCTGGTTCACGAACCCGAGCTTGAGTTTTCTGAAGATCCTGCGAGCGTCGCCGAGATATTAACTGAAGCCCCGAACCAAAGTTCGGAAGTCTCTGACACTCCTGACCCTAACCCCACTCAAGAAGGCAAGCCCCGGTGCATAACCCAGTATTTCAATTTACTACAATTTTATACTTATATAAATTATATCTTGCATTAAGTCTAGGAATTGAAATGGAACCCTAGATGCATTGATACTAGGAACCTATGTATTGTGCCTGAGTCCTTATCGCATAGATGCTCTGCTAATAGGACCGGCAGAAGTCGGGTGATTTCCTGTCACTCGCGCGTTATAGGAGTTGAATGTTTACTATTCTGTAATCACTATAAGGATGATGGACGGGGTCATGTGCAATATCATGACTCGAAAAGGTTACCCCGTCTGTGTTGATAAAAGTTGATAAGGTCACAGTGTGTGGTAGTGGTGGCTAAGCGTTTGAAAGTACTAGCCAGATGCCGCGAAATATGGTAAAGCGGTAAGTCTAGTTACATGGCTAAGTATACCATGAAGCGGTTAAGCCTTGCTGAGTATTAGTATACTCAGTCTTGCCTTGAAACTTTCAGGTATGACCTTCGAGAACCCCTCGGATAGTCTTGCATAGCCAACCTCTGTTCCGTTTGGCTAGTCCGTGGAGTGGGATCCGTCCCTGGCTGGCAGTGACCCTCTTGAATGACACCATGCTTCGGGTTGAGTGTGGTGTCAACCTTCGCGACATGTGTAGTCGTGTGTGAATTTTCTTCCGCTGTGAACTTGACAAGCATGTTTAGCTTGTCTTTTTAAACAATGTTTGTATAAGTTGACCTTAATTTGAAACGGTTTGTAATAATGTTTAATCTTCTGTAACTAAAAATTGGTGAGCTGTATGTGAATGTGAACTCACCTTCGTGTGAGGTAAACCTGCTTCAATCCTGTTGAACCATGGTTGCATCGGGCGGAGACCCGACAGACCAATGGGTTGTTCCGTTTGAAGTGCATTGAGTTAGTAACGGCTGTATAGCGATAACTAGTGCACTTGAGCCAGAATAATTCAGGCGGTTCTGCCACATATACGGTCGAAGATGTCGAACTCCTTTGAGTTGGTCTGAGACCGGTGAACGCCAAATTTTTGCACCAGACTTAGTTACCGAAGCTGAAGATAAGGTTAAGCTTATCCAAGCTAACCTTAAGGTAGCCCAGTCTAGATAGAAGAGTTATGCAGACCAAAGGAGAAAACCATTACAATTCCAAGTAGGGGATTATGTCTATCTTCGAGTATCTCCTACTAAAGGTGTTCAACGTTTTGGCATAAAGGGAAAGCTACCACCCCGATATGTCGGACCTTTTGAAATCACCGAAGCCTGTGGCCCAGTGGCTTACAGAATTCGTCTCCTACTCAGTTGGCCACCATTCATGATGTCTTTCATATATCCCAACTTAAGAAATGCATCAAAGTGCCTACTGAGATCATTGAACAACAAGCCATCAAGATCGAGCTTGATCTATCCTATATTGAACAACCCCTTCAAATTCTAGATACCAAGGAGAGAATCACTAGGAGGAAGATCATCAAGATGTACAAAATCTTTTGGGACCACCATACTGTAGAAGAAGCCACCTGGAAAACTGAAGATTATCTTCGGAAAAATTTCCCTGATTTTCTTAAAATTCCTTAGGTATCTACTTTCCAAATCTACCATTCTTGTAAACTCGGGATGAGATTCCTTTTAGGAGGGAAGGTTGTGACACCATAGGTGTCAAAATTGTAAACACTAGGAAACAATGTGTAATGTATGTATTGAATTGTGTGAAATTGAGTGAATGTGTGGAAATAAGGACCTATGCGTAATCTTTCAAAAATATGAGTCCTTTTATGCAAAATATTTGAACTACAAATGTAACTTCCAATTTTGAATAGGGGTCAAAGTGTAAAAGTGTTAGTCATCATTACATTACATAAAACTTGCAATTCAGTCCAAAAATACATGAAATTTACTTTAATAAGGATGAAAACTTTAAAAAGTTTGAATTAAGTCCAAAGTTTTAAAATAAATCTCTATCTTTTGAGTTTTTGAATTTGAACCCTAAATAAAAGTTGTAGAGTTTAAAAGGTTCTACAACTTTTACTTTGACCATTTTCTCATTTGAGCTTTAGAATGGTGGGAAATTTTGCATTATAGTGAGGTCCCTGGAGTTTTTGAAACTGCAAATCAGCCCCTAGCGCCCCCCCTTTGTTCTTCCTCTGTCTCCTCTGCCGCGCAGCAGCGCCGCCGCTGGCTGCCGTGCCGCGCCGCTCGAGGCCTCCCCCTGCCTCTCCTAGCCTCCACGCGTCGCCCCCTCGCTCGCCCGCCGCCTCAACCCCTTCCTGCTGGCTTTCCCCCAGCACGCCACGCTGTTCTGCCACCCGCCCGAGCTGCCCCTCTGCCGCCGCAGGCCGCAGCCGCTCTCCGCCGTTGCCACTCTGCCGGTGCCACCTCCTGCTCTGGCAGCTCCCACGCGCCGCCCCCAGGCCGGCCGCCGCCCTAGCTCCTCTCCTCTGGCCTTCTCCCGCGCACTCCACATCGCCCCGCCTCTGCCCGAGCTCTGCTCGGCCGCCACCTCACCGCCATCGTGGCTAGCTCCTGTGCGTGCCTCCCCCACCCTTCTTTGCTAGTTCAAGACCTCCAGTAGTTTCCCGTCCCTCCACTTTTCTCTCTCTGGCATTTGCAATTCACCCCGAGCCTCTGAACGCCATCGCCGCCCGTATTCTTCCCCGGCGAACTCCCTGTCCACTGTGGGCAGACCACCACAGCCTCTCCCGATCCACGACAGTCCCTCCCCTAGCTTCGCCATGATCTCGTGAAGCTCACTAGCCCCTCCATCGCCGCCCTTGGGCACTGCATCCATCTCGCCGACGAGCTTCCCCTTCGCCGCCATCCCGGGTCGCCGTGGGGACCCACTCTTCCGGCCGTCCTAGCTCCCGACAAGTAGCTCGGGAGAACCGCCTTGATCCCCTAGAGCTATTCCCCCACCTCCAATCCACCGCCGGTGAGCCCCCACGCTGGAACACCGCCGCCATTGTAAAGCTCCATCGCCACCGCCTCGGGTCACCATCATTCTACCCCCTCCGGTCAACCCCAACCATCACATCACCCCCAGCAAGGTTCCCCCTAGTCCCCTGGTCCTTCCTGGCCGGTTCCCCCTCGCCGCCGGTGACCACCGTCACCAAAATTTGGCCGGCGAGTCTCGGCTCTCTTCCCCGATGAGCTAGGGACTTGATTGCATCGATTTAAATCTTTCTGAGGGCCTGACTGCAAGATTTCAGTCCCTCCCTTCCAATTAAAAATTAGTGATCTTTAGAAATTTGTAAGAATTTGTAGCAAATTCAGAAAAATGTCAAACCAGTTTTGTTTGAATCCTTGAGCTGATTAAGTAAATATTTTGAATGAGAATAAATACTAGGAAATAGGTATGTTAATTAGATCTCTTGATCCATAGCTATGCTGTTGATGAAATTTAAAACATAGGGTGTGTATCTCATGTGTAGCTTCATGTAAAAATTGTAGACTTAGAACTAATTCCTAGCTATGATGTTTAAGTATCTTTGCTTTATATTGATGAAAGCTTTAGAATTTATTCAAGGGTGAATCTGTTAGTGGTTATAGCTGAAAATTTTAATTTAACCTTCTTGCTGTATGTGTAATCCATGATAAAATTTTGAATACCAGTAGCATAGAGTAGCTTGAGTTATGAATTTAGGCTTAGATTCAAAGATAATTCATGAATAATAGTTCTGGTTTATGAAAAATTATGAAATTGAATTAGAGTGCTAATTTTGACTAGTGTAATTGTTCACAAAATTTCAACAGAAGATCTAGTGTAGAACTTCTGATATAAATAAATCTTGTTATCATAATGCTGAATTTGTTTATTTTATAGCATAATTGCTGTAAGGATAAAAATCTTGATAAAATCACAGTAGCTTAGATACAGATCACTTGTCCCTAGTAAAAATTTCAACTTCATTGCTGCAGTAGTTTGATATGTAAAAAAATAATTCATGTTTTTATGTATGTGTTAGTTGCAACATTGTTATGAATTATCTACTAAACAAAATGTTCTGAAACTTTTGGGTTAAAAAAAATGATTTCAATAGAACTATTTATACTAATTTTTATAGCATTAGTAATTACTCATAACTTAGGATCTTATTATTTGACCAAGAATTAAAATTATAATAACCCTTTTTCTTAAAAAGACCATTAGTCTAATTGATAAAGTAAACTAATAATGTTCAAGGGAATTGGTTAGTTAGGATCCTTGCTAATGCTACTTAATGTAATTAGCTTAATTGTTTAGAGTAACTCCAGATGTCGTTTAATGAAATTAGGTAATATAAGTTAATACTCGATAAATGACTGCCCATAGAAAAGGTTAATTAACTTGTTGGATTGCAAATTTATCGTGAAACGAAATGAAAGTATATGCATTCCCTCAAATGTAATGTTTTCATATCATGTAGACTCGACAACTCTCACTGACGGAGACTACCAGCTGATCCCGGATCCAGAAGGGGATATTTCTGAAGACCCCGGGAATGCTATCGAAGATTTAACTGAAGCCCCGAACCCCGGCTCGGAAACTTTTAGTGTTGACATGTCACACCCAATTTATAAGAACATAAATCGAGCAATCATATATGCGCCAGGATCAAGTCACGCATATATACAACAGATTATCAAGATATCACAACACATGTCAGGAATAACATTAATATAAATCGTAAATAAATCATAATGAATTATTTTATTACAACCGAATCAAGAATCGGTTCAAAAGTTGCGGAAGCGTATAAAAGAGATACAGGAAGAGCTGGGCGCCACAGGGACGTCGACTGGGAGACAAACGCCTAGAAGTCGTCGAAGCCGCTGACGTAATCCTCCACGTTGCCGGGCACTGAGCAGCAGTCGAAGATATCCGAAATAGAACAGAAGAGTAGAGAGGCAAGTGTGAGTACAAACTCGTACTCAACAAGTATAACACAAACTATGAGGCTCTAGGCTGGCTGACTCAACTGCATTAGCTTTTAGTCTTGGCAAATTTTATTAGAGCTAATTACTACAAGTGGATGAATTACCATAAACCCAATTGCATAATAAATTAATCAGTATTAATTAAGAACTACTGAGAACCATCCAAACCAAAACCACCCGGGGAATCGCCCTCGTCAAAGGTTGATAACCCCACTAATCAGACGGAGGATCTGGGCCGCTCATGACTGTGAGCACAGCTGATGTATCAGTTTTACACTCTCGAGAGGTTGCACAACTTTACCCACAAGTCGTGAGCTACGCTAGTTGTTCATCACACTTCCTTAGGTGAGATGGCTAGCAAGCACACTACGAGACCGTTGCAAAGGACACGTTGGTAAGGTGTAACCGCTAAGGATTCTGGATCAGCGACGATGGGGCCCACCTCCGGGGGTACAAGACACACAGCACAGACCAAGCCGGAGGAGCAGGGACCATTGAAGCTTACCACCCCTCTTGCCCACGCAGGTAAGTTACTCCCGAACCAAAATGACCTAATTAATAAGTCAAGACCGTCCCATTCCAGTCTTGTGGTAGCGCGGTTGTCCCAGGTTGTCGCTCTATGAACCGGTCCTTATGGAGAGTGGCCAACCAAGCACTAAGCACCGTGCTGGCCCCCTAAACCATGTTTCTAACAAAAACATCTTTTAAGGACGCACAAACCACTCAAGCACACAGCACAGAGGGTCGGCTCCAGAATTAAGTTGCATAAGACCATTAATCAAATTAATTAAAAAGGACCAAGATATGTTGTAGCGCAGCAACCTAGCACAACTAACCAAAATGCAACCCAAAGGATATATATATAGGATATAAAGGTGGCTAGGAAATCCTTATAGGCATACAGAATTAAAATGCAGTATGAAATTGTATTTAAAAGTGATAGGAAGTTCATGTTATACTTGCCTTCCTCGTACTCTCCCGGCTGCTGCTCAAACTGCTCGGAAGACGGCTGCTCCTGGTACTGCTCCAAAGGCTCCGCGTCTACTCACGATCATCAAACATAGCCCACACATACACACATGCATAACAAGAACAAACTATAAGAAAACAGTACAACATTACATAGAAACAGCACACAAAACTATGCTAGAACTATTCTACGCGTCACAACGATCGCGCGGATATAAAGAACACCTAAAACGGAGCTAAAACGCGAAACCTACGCTTAAAACAAGATCCGGGGACCTATTTGTAAGAAAAACCTAACTTCCAGGGGCTTCTGCACAAAAACCGAGGACTTAAACATAAATAAACCCTAAACGCAAGGGCTAACTCGCTAAAAAACCCTAAGCTGGACTGCGGGTTCTAATTCTATAAAGATCAGGGGCTTCGGTGCAAGAAATAGGGCTAAACTGCAATTACTATTGAACTGCAGTGGACCGCGGGTTTATTCTTGGAAAACGCAGGGGCTCTTTAGCAAAATGGCTCGGCTGAAGCGGTACGTTTTATTCTGGGCCCTTAGATCTACTCTCTACGGCTCGGATTAGATTCCTCTCGCGAAGGGGTACGCTTGATTCTCATCCATCTGATCGGGATCCAACGCACCAGAGCCTATCATAACGAGAATTCAATCCCGCACGCCGGATCAAGGATGGACGGCCGGGATTCAAGACAAGGGCGAACCGGTACGAGAGAAACACATCCGCTGGATCACGATCCTACGGTCGGGATCAAGGGGCTAAGGACCTAATCCTACCCACTGGCCGCAGATCGGACGGCTCAGAAGAGAGAGAGGGGTGCGGCTGGCGGCGCTGACCGCCGGAGAAAGGAGGGCCGCGGCGGCGCGGCTCGGAAGCTCGCCGGAGATACGCGGTCACGTGTTTTCGGAGACCAAACTGACCTGGGCTTGGGTCCGGTGTGGCCTGCGCGACACGTGTGGTTCACCTAGAGCCCAAACGAGGCACGGGGAGGGGTCTAGCGGCGAGTACGACGGCGAGGGCAGCTCGGCGCGGCGGCGCAACGGCGGCGCGCGCGTTCTGGGCTCTAAGGGGAGCTAAGGGCCACAACAACCGGTGCAAAAGGACCAGGGAGATGAAGTGCGGCTCACCGAGGGGCTGTGGAGGCCGGAGACGCGGCGGAGGGAGGAAGTCGACGACGACCGGCGGCGGAGGGATCGGGTGCTCGCGGGGAGAGGCGATCCCGAGGTGACCGAGGTCCTTGGCTGGCGTGGATCAGCTCCGGGGACTCCTGCGGAGGTAACCAGGGGGTCAGGGCGGCCTAAGATCGGCCGGCACCGAGGAAATTGGGGCGGCGGCACAGCTCACCGGCGGCGGTATCTTCACAAAATTCCGGTGATGCAGAGGCTCGGGGCTCGAGTGCCGGGCTCGGGAAGCTTCTAGGGGCGAGGCGGAGCTACTGCGGTTTGACGTGGTGGTCCGGAGTGCAGCGGGGCGGCCGATCGACGGTGAGGCCGAGGGGAGGTGGCGCGGAGGAGCGGGGAAATGGCGGCGCTAGGGTTCTGGGTGGCGGCGGGGTTAGGGCACAGGTAGGTGGGGGCTGCAGGGCCACTTAAGGACGGAGGTCGAGGCCTCGGCGTGCGGGCCCAGAGGGGAAGCTCGCCGGGGTTCTCGGGGGGAACCGTTGCACCGGAGAAGAAAAGGGAGAGGAAGAAGAGGGCGCTGACGTGCGGGCCCAGGGTGACAGCGAGAGAGGGAAGGGAGAGGGCGGGCGGCCGATGGGGCTGAGCCGGCCGATGGGCTGGCGTGCGGCCCACGCGGGAAGGGAAAGAGAGGAGGGTGCTGGGCCTCGGTGGCCCACGCGGGAGTGAGGGGGGGGAAAAGGGCCCGAGGGGGGAAAGAGAGAGAGAAGTGGGCCGGGCTGAGAGAGAATGGGCTGCTCTTTCTCTTCTTTTCCTTCTTTCCTTTTTCTTCCCTACACTCAAACCTTCAAACAAACATCATTTGAATTCAAATAAATTTTGAATTCGAATCCTATAAACTCAACACAAGAAAAATAATGCTCCAGCATGAGTGCACATACATGTTGACCTTATGATAAATTTTATTTTCTTGCGTTGTAAAATTACTTTAAATGCGATATAAATTAAGTAAAAGGCTGGAAAATTTATTTAAACTCAAATAAATTCATTAAAATTAGGGAAAATTTACCTTAGGGTGTTACAAACCTACCCCCCTTACAGGAATCTCGTCCCGAGATTCGGATAGGCTAGCTAGCAAAGAGATCGGGATATGTCTTCCTCAGCTCATCTTCTCGCTCCCAAGTAGCTTCATCCTCCGTGTGATGACTCCACTGAACACGGCACATCTTGATCTTCTTGTTTCGAGTGACTCTCTCAGATGTCTCCAAAATCTTCACCGGATGCTCAATATAGGTCAGGTCCTCCTGCACATCTAACCCTTCTATCGGTGCTTGCTCTTCTGGCACCCTCAAGCACTTCTTCAGCTGAGACACGTGGAACACATCGTGCACTCCTGAGAGATTGAGTGGCAACTCCAGACGATATGCCACCTCACCTTTCCGTTCCAGCACCTTGAACGGACCAATGTATCGAGGAGCTAGCTTCCCTCGTACATTAAACCTGCGGATTCCTCTCATCGGCGAGACCTTCAGATATACATGATCACCCACTGCAAAGGTCAAATCTCGACGACGCACATCCGCATAGCTCTTCTGACGAGTCTGAGCGACCCTCAGGTTCTCTCGCACCTGCTGTACCAGCTGTTCGGCCTCCTCAACAATATCCGGACCAAATACCTGCCTCTCACCAATCTGATCCCAATACAGCGGAGTCCTGCATTTCCGACCATACAGAGCCTCAAACGGGACTTCTTCAGACTGGCCTGATAACTGTTGTTATAAGAAAACTCTGCATACGGCAGGCATTTATCCCAGCTGGTACCATACTGAATAGCACAGGCTCGAAGCATATCCTCCAACACTTGGTTGGTCCTCTCTGTCTGCCCATCTGTCTGAGGATGATAAGCAGTACTGAAGCGCAGCTTCGTATCCAACGAATCATGCAACTGCTCCCAGAACCGTGAAGTGAACTGAGATCCTCGATCAGATATAATCTTCTTCGGAACACCATGCAGACAGACGATCCTGGAGATGTACAACTCTGCGAGTCTAGCACCGGAGTAAGTAGTGTTCACCGGGATGAAGTGAGCAACCTTCGTCAACCGGTCCACTACTACCCATATGGAGTTGTACCCTTTCTGAGTACGAGGCAAGCCAACGATGAAGTCCATAGTGACCTCCTCCCATTTCCACTCTGGAATCTTCAACGGCTGCAATAACCCTGCTGGCCTCTGATGCTCTGCCTTGACACGCTGACAAGTGTCGCAGATAGCCACGTACTCCGCAACGGAACGCTTCATTCCAGACCACCAGAATCGTTCCTTCAGGTCGTAATACATCTTCGTACTGCCTGGATGGATAGAATATGCTGTATCATGAGCCTCACTCAGAATCAACTTCCTGAGATCTGCTACATCCGGCACACATATACGACCCTTGTACCACAAGGTACCCTGATCATCCTCCCTGAAATGTGGAGCCTTGCCAATCTTGAGCAACTCACGAATCTCCTGCAGCTTCTGATCTTCCTTCTGATACTGCCTGATCTCAGCCTCTAGAGTGGGTTCCGCCTCGAACGACGTACCCGAGGTGTGATGCAAGAAACCCAGACTCAACTGCTCAAACTCCTCGCATAACTCCTGAGGCATCTGAAAAGCCACGGCCATGTTAACATAGCTCTTCCTGCTCAGAGCATCTGCTACAACATTGGCCTTGCCCGGATGATAGTGAATCTCCAAGTCATAATCCTTGACCAACTCTAGCCATCTTCTCTGTCGCATGTTCAGCTCACTCTGGGTGAAAATATACTTGAGGCTCTTGTGGTCGGTGTAAATATCACACCTCTGCCCAAACAAGTAATGCCTCCATATCTTCAGAGCATGCACAACTGCGGCTAACTCCGGATCATGAGTGGGATAATTCAGCTCGTGCCGGCGCAACTGCCGCGAAGCATAAGCTATCACTCTGCCTTCCTGCATTAGAACGCAACCAAGACCATCCCTCGAAGCATCACAATACACTGTGAACCTCTTGCTCTGGTCTGGCAGAGTAAGGACTGGCGCCGTAGTCAACCTCTTCTTCAGCTCCTCGAAGGCCTTCTGACGCTCATCAGTCCAAGAAAAACCCACATCCTTCTCCAGCAAGGAAGTCAAAGGCTTCGCAATTTTGGAGAAATTCTCAATGAACCTCCGATAATAGCCTGCTAAGCCCAGAAAAGAGCGGACTTCCTTCACCGTCTGTGGTACAACCCAGTCAAGCACATCCTTCACCTTCCCGGGGTCCACAGCAATACCTCCCTTGGAGATAACATGACCGAGGAACGGAACCTCGTCAATCCAAAACTCGCACTTGCTGAGCTTGGCATACAGCTTGTGCTCTCTGAGCCTCTGCAACACAAGCCTCAGATGCTTCTCATGCTCCGCTTCTGACTTGGAATATATTAGGATATCATCAATAAATATCACCACGAAGGTGTCCAGATAATCCATGAAAACCTTGTTCATCAGATGCATGAAGAAAGCCGGAGCATTAGTCAGGCCAAAGGACATGACCGTATACTCGTATAACCCATACTTGCAGGTGAATGCCGTCTTCTGAATATCCTCAGGACGAATCTTCAGCTGATGATAACCCGAACGCAGATCAATCTTCGAGAATACACAAGCACCCTGAAGCTGATCAAAGAGATCCTCAATACGGGGCAATGGATGCTTGTTCTTGATAGTGACTGCATTCAGATCCCGATAATCGACACACATCCTCTTCGCACCATCCTTCTTCTCTACAAGCAATACAGGAAAAGCCCAAGGAGAGAAACTGCGACGGATATAACCCTTAGCTAGCAACTCATCGACGGTCTTCTTAACCTCCTCATGCTCGACAGGAGCCATACGATAGGGCCGCTTAGCAATAGGAGCCGTGCCAGGCAAGAGATCAATAGAAAACTCAATATCGCGATCAGGCGGCATACCTAGCAAATCATCCGGAAAGACATCCGGGAATTCAGACACCACGCGAATACCATCCGTGGGTCTAGCCTCCATTTGATGAAGAAATCCAGAAGGCTCTGTGGCACCAACAGTGACCTCCTGACCATCTGGTGCTGACAGAAGAACTGTCCTCTGAGCACAATCTATCCGGACTCCCCACTTAGCAAGAGTCTCCATCCCGAGGATCACATCAATACCCTTGGTGTCTAGCACCATCAGATTCGCACTGAAATCTACCCCCTTATGGCCACACTGACTCTGGGACAGAAGACATGAGACCTCAACTGTCCTCCCAGTGAAGATACTAGCATGCACCTCTTTAATGTGCTAGTAGGAATACCATGATGCTCAACAAAAGACTGGGTGATGAAGGAATGTGTAGCACCAGTATCAAAAAGCACTGTAGCAGGATGGGCATTAACCATGAACGTACCAATAACCACGTTGGGAGCCTCGGCCGCTGACTCGGCCGTCACGTGGTTCACCCTGCCCTGAGCTGGAGCCTTGGGCGGTGCTGCACGCCCCTGCTGTCCTGCCTGCGCCTTCCGAGGGCAGACGTTGGCGTAGTGCCCGGGCTCGCCGCAGTGGAAGCACACTCGAGGAAGTGCCGGAGCCTGCTGCCCAGGAGGAGTGGGCGCTCCCTGCCTCTGAGCTAGTGGAGCCGGAGGCGCTGGAAGCCTCTGACCCTGTCCCGCCTGCTGCTGCTGCTGCGGACGAGGTGGAAACTGCTGCCGCTGCTGGTACTGCTGGGGCGGCCTCTGCTGCTGCTGCTGTGGAGGGTACTGGTAGCGGGGACGGGTGTTGCTGCCCGAAGAGGATGGAGCCATCTTCCTCTTCTTGTCCTCAATCTCCCGGTGCTTGCGCTCGGTGTTGAGGGCCGCATCAACCAGCTGGTTGAAGTTGTCGAAGCGGTGGTTCAGCAGCGCATACTGGATGTGATCATCCAACCCCTCCTTGAAGTACTCCTGCTTATCGCTATCACGAGCGACGTCAGCAGGGGCGTAGCGGGCAAGCTGAAGGAAACGGTCACGGTATTCCGTCACCGTCATCGATCCCTGAAACCACGTACATAGATAACAAGGATGGGAACCGCTCAATTGGTCAGGTTACAAAAGAAATCAAGGATGGATCAAGCTCAAAAGGAATGGTAGGGAATTTCGTTAAATTTTACCTGCTTAAGAGCACGGAACTCCTTCTGCTTCATCTTCATGATGCCCTCAGGAATGTGATGGTTCCTGAAACGCTCACGGAACTGGTCCCACGTGAGAGCGTCACGATCCCGAGCTGGGTAGGACTCCCACCAGTCAAGAGCGGAGCCTCGCAGCTGCCCTGCTGCGTAAAGGACTCGCTCACGGTCGTCGCACTGCGCAACAACCAACTGGCGCTCCACCGAGCGAAGCCAGTCGTCCGCCTGGAGTGGGTCCGTGGCGTGAGAGAAGGTCGGAGGATGACCTCTCAGGAAGTCCGCACGCCTGTCGCGGGGCTGAGGCGGCGGAGGAGGCGGTGGCTGAGCATGGATCTGCTGCAGAGCCTGAACGGTGTTGTTCAGGGTAGCCATCATCTGCATCTGGAGCTGGAAGAACTGCTCCGGGGTCAGTGGTGGCGGCATCGGCAGCGGCTGACCGGTACTCTGGTTGTTCTGCTCCTGCTGGTCAGAACCGGAACCGGTGCGCCTGGTGTTCACCATCTGATTGCAACAAACGAAATTTATGAGAATAAGATATCGTGCAGCTGCGGAAATGAACTTCGGAAGGAGATGTCAGAAAGAAAGGAATATAGGTTTTACCCCCAACGTTCTAACTCAATTTTATTATTTAGTTCAAGTTGGGTTAGGTCGATTTGCATGAACAAGTTTAACTACTAGCCTATGCAATCAACCAAAAATCCAAATCAAGCATTTGCACAATAACAAACATTCAACATTCACAACTTAGTCGAGTTTTTCACACTACTCGACTGACACACTCGTTCTAGCGTATTTCCATCGGGACATCTTAAACTTATAACTTATAGGATTAGGCGACTCAGGCCAACGTCTACGGAAAACTCAAGCTACTTCTCAGAAAAGACGGGGGAGATAGCAAATCTAGGGCTTAAGACTCAAGGAATAGGAGCAGAAAAATGATGGTTGAAGATTTGCGGAGGCAAGCAAGAGAACCGAAGTCCTAAACTCGAACAATTCTATCTAGGCTTCGTCCTACAGTCAACACGGCTCTGATACCAATCTGTCACACCCAATTTATAAGAACATAAATCGAGCAATCATATATGCGCCAGGATCAAGTCACGCATATATACAACAGATTATCAAGATATCACAACACATGTCAGGAATAACATTAATATAAATCGTAAATAAATCATAATGAATTATTTTATTACAACCGAATCAAGAATCGGTTCAAAAGTTGCGGAAGCGTATAAAAGAGATACAGGAAGAGCTGGGCGCCACAGGGACGTCGACTGGGAGACAAACGCCTAGAAGTCGTCGAAGCCGCTGACGTAATCCTCCACGTTGCCGGGCACTGAGCAGCAGTCGAAGATATCCGAAATAGAACAGAAGAGTAGAGAGGCAAGTGTGAGTACAAACTCGTACTCAACAAGTATAACACAAACTATGAGGCTCTAGGCTGGCTGACTCAACTGCATTAGCTTTTAGTCTTGGCAAATTTTATTAGAGCTAATTACTACAAGTGGATGAATTACCATAAACCCAATTGCATAATAAATTAATCAGTATTAATTAAGAACTACTGAGAACCATCCAAACCAAAACCACCCGGGGAATCGCCCTCGTCAAAGGTTGATAACCCCACTAATCAGACGGAGGATCTGGGCCGCTCATGACTGTGAGCACAGCTGATGTATCAGTTTTACACTCTCGAGAGGTTGCACAACTTTACCCACAAGTCGTGAGCTACGCTAGTTGTTCATCACACTTCCTTAGGTGAGATGGCTAGCAAGCACACTACGAGACCGTTGCAAAGGACACGTTGGTAAGGTGTAACCGCTAAGGATTCTGGATCAGCGACGATGGGGCCCACCTCCGGGGGTACAAGACACACAGCACAGACCAAGCCGGAGGAGCAGGGACCATTGAAGCTTACCACCCCTCTTGCCCACGCAGGTAAGTTACTCCCGAACCAAAATGACCTAATTAATAAGTCAAGACCATCCCATTCCAGTCTTGTGGTAGCGCGGTTGTCCCAGGTTGTCGCTCTATGAACCGGTCCTTATGGAGAGTGGCCAACCAAGCACTAAGCACCGTGCTGGCCCCCTAAACCATGTTTCTAACAAAAACATCTTTTAAGGACGCACAAACCACTCAAGCACACAGCACAGAGGGTCGGCTCCAGAATTAAGTTGCATAAGACCATTAATCAAATTAATTAAAAAGGACCAAGATATGTTGTAGCGCAGCAACCTAGCACAACTAACCAAAATGCAACCCAAAGGATATATATATAGGATATAAAGGTGGCTAGGAAATCCTTATAGGCATACAGAATTAAAATGCAGTATGAAATTGTATTTAAAAGTGATAGGAAGTTCATGTTATACTTGCCTTCCTCGTACTCTCCCGGCTGCTGCTCAAACTGCTCGGAAGACGGCTGCTCCTGGTACTGCTCCAAAGGCTCCGCGTCTACTCACGATCATCAAACATAGCCCACACATACACACATGCATAACAAGAACAAACTATAAGAAAACAGTACAACATTACATAGAAACAGCACACAAAACTATGCTAGAACTATTCTACGCGTCACAACGATCGCGCGGATATAAAGAACACCTAAAATGGAGCTAAAACGCGAAACCTACGCTTAAAACAAGATCCGGGGACCTATTTGTAAGAAAAACCTAACTTCCAGGGGCTTCTGCACAAAAACCGAGGACTTAAACATAAATAAACCCTAAACGCAAGGGCTAACTCGCTAAAAAACCCTAAGCTGGACTGCGGGTTCTAATTCTATAAAGATCAGGGGCTTCGGTGCAAGAAATAGGGCTAAACTGCAATTACTATTGAACTGCAGTGGACCGCGGGTTTATTCTTGGAAAACGCAGGGGCTCTTTAGCAAAATGGCTCGGCTGAAGCGGTACGTTTTATTCTGGGCCCTTAGATCTACTCTCTACGGCTCGGATTAGATTCCTCTCGCGAAGGGGTACGCTTGATTCTCATCCATCTGATCGGGATCCAACGCACCAGAGCCTATCATAACGAGAATTCAATCCCGCACGCTGGATCAAGGATGGATGGCCGGGATTCAAGACAAGGGCGAACCGGTACGAGAGAAACACATCCGCTGGATCACGATCCTACGGTCGGGATCAAGGGGCTAAGGACCTAATCCTACCCACTGGCCGCAGATCGGACGGCTCAGAAGAGAGAGAGGGGTGCGGCTGGCGGCGCTGACCGCCGGAGAAAGGAGGGCCGCGGCGGCGCGGCTCGGAAGCTCGCCAGAGATACGCGGTCACGCGTTTCCGGAGACCAAACTGACCTGGGCTTGGGTCCGGCGTGGCCTGCGCGACACGTGTGGTTCACCTAGAGCCCAAATGAGGCACGGGGAGGGGTCTAGCGGCGAGTACGACGGCGAGGGCAGCTCGGCGCGGCGGCGCAACGGCGGCGCGCGCGTTCTGGGCTCTAAGGGGAGCTAAGGGCCACAACAACCGGTGCAAAAGGACCAGGGAGATGAAGTGCGGCTCACCGAGGGGCTGTGGAGGCCGGAGACGCGGCGGAGGGAGGAAGTCGACGACGACCGGCGGCGGAGGGATCGGGTGCTCGCGGGGAGAGGCGATCCTGAGGTGACCGAGGTCCTTGGCTGGCGTGGATCGGCTCCGGGGACTCCTGCGGAGGTAACCAGGGGGTCAGGGCGGCCTAAGATCGGCCGGCACCGAGGAAATTGGGGCGGCGGCACAGCTCACCGGCGGCGGTATCTTCGCAAAATTCCGGTGATGCAGAGGCTCGGGGCTCGAGTGCCGGGCTCGGGAAGCTTCTAGGGGCGAGGCGGAGCTACTGCAGTTGACGTGGTGGTCCGGAGTGCAGCGGGGCGGCCGATCGACGGTGAGGCCGAGGGGAGGTGGCGCGGAGGAGCGGGGAAATGGCGGCGCTAGGGTTCTGGGTGGCGGCGGGGTTAGGGCACAGGTAGGTGGGGGCTGCAGGGCCACTTAAGGACGGAGGTCGAGGCCTCGGCGTGCGGGCCCAGAGGGGAAGCTCGCCGGGGTTCTCGGGGGGAACCGTTGCGCCGGAGAAGAAAAGGGAGAGGAAGAAGAGGGCGCTGACGTGCGGGCCTAGGGTGACAGCGAGAGAGGGAAGGGAGAGGGCGGGCGGCCGATGGGGCTGAGCCGGCCGATGGGCTGGCGTGCGGCCCACGCGGGAAGGGAAAGAGAGGAGGGTGCTGGGCCTCGGTGGCCCACGCGGGAGTGAGGGGGGGGAAAAGGGCCCGAGGGGGGAAAGAGAGAGAGAAGTGGGCCGGGCTGAGAGAGAATGGGCTGCTCTTTCTCTTCTTTTCCTTCTTTCCTTTTTCTTCCCTACACTCAAACCTTCAAACAAACATCATTTGAATTCAAATAAATTTTGAATTCGAATCCTATAAACTCAACACAAGAAAAATAATGCTCCAGCATGAGTGCACATACATGTTGACCTTATGATAAATTTTATTTTCTTGCGTTGTAAAATTACTTTAAATGCGATATAAATTAAGTAAAAGGCTGGAAAATTTATTTAAACTCAAATAAATTCATTAAAATTAGGGAAAATTTACCTTAGGGTGTTACATGACATCTCTGACCCCAACCCCACCAGCGAAGGCAAGCCCCGGACATAAACCGCTATTTTTACTACACTGCAATTTATATATTCATGTATATCTACTTGTGCATTTAAGTTTCCAGGAATTGTATTGAAACCTTAGTTGTATAATCCTAGGAACCTATGCATTGAATACTAGAACCTGAGTCCGACTAGCTGCTAAGCTATTAGGACTGGTAGAAGTCGAGTGATTCCGTGTCACTCGTGAGCATTATAGGAGTTGCAATGTCTACATTCCTGCAACCACTATAAGGATGACGGATGGGGTTGTGATTATATTTCATGACTTTGATAGAAACCCCGCCTGTGTTAATGAAAATTTGATAAGGTCGCAGTGTGTGGTAGCGGTGGTTAAGCATTTGAAAGTACTAGCCACATGCCGTGAAATATGGTAAGCGGTAAGCCTAGTAACTGATCGGCCCGAGGAGTGGACATACCCCCCACCACTCGTAATTTGATTTTTCGCACACGCACCGACATGAGGGAGTACGTTCCGCATAGCGGATAGGAGTACGATCATGTAGTCGCGCTACAGACGTACGTCCTGCACATTGGATGTGCATATGGTCCTATAGTCGCTTGTGGTGGCACTGATCCACGAGTTGGAATGAAAGGCAAACGGTTGCTTCGGAACGATCATTGGATGTTCCAAGCGTGTGAGTTGGGTTTGCCCTTGCAAGGTTTTTGAAATTTGATTCAGAATCGTCCGTTTCTTGCGGAGATTGAGACTGCTTGATCCCTTTGCCACATAGAGTATTAAGAGCAACTTGATGATGATCAAAGATGATGTTTGCTTAAAAAGTGCTACTATGCTTGAGTAGTTATAGTTGCTTACTTAGAAAGGATAACCAACTAGAACCTGAAAGCTAAAAGTTGAAATTAAGGACCTACTCTTTATTGCTTTTCAGCTAAAACTATACCTGGAACTAGTACAAACCTTCATAGTCTAGTTACATGGCTAAGTATACCATGAAACGGGTAAGCCTTGCTGAGTATTAGAATACTCAGTCTTGCAATCTGACTTTTGTTCAGGTAATCCCCCTGAGGACTCTACTTTGCCTATACCCTGGCCCTATGCTTTTCCCGATGGTTGGACCGTCGAGTGGGATCTGTCCCCGGCCAACACAGGTCCCTCTGAGTGATGTTGAGCTTGGGCTTAGCTCAATGTCCATTCCGCGACGTTTGGTAGTGTCGCGTTTTATTTTCCATTGCAGATACTCCAACTTTAAACAATTTTGTATAACTTCATACTAGTTAGGTTTCGCTACTATATATGTTTGAATACTAATGTAATATTATGCCTGTGATGTAAAATTATCGGCGCTTGTATCTCTGGACTCGCCTTCGTGCGAGGTACCTTGTTTTGATCCTGAGTTAGGTGGTTTTATCGGGACTTTACCCGACAGACCATGGGGTTACACTGTTTGAAGTGCGGTTGAGTCCTTACTGCCTTCCGAGAAAGGATTAGCACACTTGAGCCGGTGTAATTAAGGTTGGTTCTGCCACAAAGAGGGTGATGGGAAAGTCAGGAAGCTTCTATGCGTAGATATGGTGCTGGTGGTGAGCTTGGCGAGGGCTAAGAGGGAGCGGAGTGTCGGGACGACGGTGAGACCGAGCGGCAGCGGTGGAGAGGATCGCCGGCGCGGCATTCTGGGCGGCCTAAATGTGAGAGGATGGAGAAGAGCTAGCTAGGAAGTTTTGGTGGGATGTGGCAATGGCAGGGGAGCACTGGTTTGCGGACGTGGGGCGGCGGAGGCGGCTAATGGCGTCGAGCAGGACTGCGGCGGAGCTCTGGCGACGGTAGTCAAGCGGAGAAGAAAAATAGGAGGTGAAAAGAAGTCGAGGAGGGCTTCTAGACATGCTGCAAATCCAAGAGGAGTCACGGGCATGCGGGAAGCAGCTGCTGGCGGCCAGCGGCGCGACATGGCGGCTTCGGGCGGCGGCGGTGCGACGTGGCTGGACGGGGAAAACGCCAGCGGGGTCGGGCGGGCGGCGGGCGGGCGAGCTGGAGGTCAGGTGGTGCGGGTAGGACGGTGAGGGGGCAGCTAGCGGCCAGGGAGATCACCAGCGAGGGGGCGGCGGGCGGCGCAGCAGTGAAACAGAGAGGGAGAGGAGAGAGGAAGATGATGAGGACTTATTCGTAATTTTCCAAAAGTGCAAGGGGTTCACTATAAAGTAAAATTTTCTTTCAAACCATATCCCAAATGAAAATATGCCCAAAATCAAAAGTGTAGGGCTTAAAAGGAACTACAACTTTGCTTTAAGGATCAGCTTCAAAGGAGTTAGGGTTTTGAAACTATTTCAAAATCCGACAAACTTTGCAATTTCAAATAAAACCTATTTAAATTTCACATGTCAAATGAAACCTTAGGATAATTCCACTTCTTACAGTGGTTTAAAAGTAAATACTTGATTTTGCAACACAAACCTTCATACATTTTGAAATTACCTATCATTCAAACACATTTTACAAAAGAACTCTAATTAAATTTATCCTGTAACTTGCATTTAGGTTTTAAACCCATTCACAAGAACAAACACATACTTTACACTAAACTCTAGTGTGTCTTACTCCCAAGTACCAGAAATGTCACAGCCTTCCCCCCTAAAAAGAGTCTCGTTCTGAGATTCCGGAACAGGATGAAATCGGATGATTAGATATGTGGATTGGCTCTAAGGAAGTCTGGAAAGTTGCGTTGAAGATATGACTCGGTTTCCCAAGTTGCTTCTTCTTCGGTATGATGGTTCCACTGAACTTTAAACATCCTGACGGTCTCTCTTCTTGTGCTTCTTTCCTTGGTATCCAGTATTCTGATCGGATGCTTAGTATAAGTTAGATCTGATTCGATTTCGATGGCTTGTGAATCGATGATCTCGGTAGGGGTTTTGATACACCTCCTAAGTTGAGACACATGGAAGACATCATGAACGGCTACTAGCTGAGGAGGAAGTTGAAGATGATAAGCTACGGGTCCACAGACTTTGAGAATTTCAAAAGGTCCAACATATCGAGGAGCGAATTTTCCTTTTATGCCGAACCATTGAATATCTCTGGTAGGAGATACTTGGAGATATACGAAATCACCAACTATATTGGTTTTGCCTGGATGATAGTATACTTCTATATCATAATCCTAAAGTTCTAGCCAACATCTTTGCCTCATATTTAGATCTTCTTGCATAAAAATGTACTTGAGGCTCTTATGGTTAGTATAAATGTTGCACTTAGTACCCATCAGATGATGTCTCCAAATCTTAAGTGCATGAATAATAGCTGCAAGTTCAAGATCATGTGTAGGATAGTTCTGTTCATGAGTCCTGAGTGCTCGCGATGCATAAGCAATTACTCGGTTGTCTTGCATAAGTACACAACCAAGTCCGATGCCCGAAGCATCACAATAAATGTCAAAAGGTTTGGAGTTATCTGGTTGAGCCAGGACTGGAGCAGTAGTGAGATGTGTGTAAGCATCTAGGCTCTTAAGGTATGTTTCGGTGATTAATGACAACCATTATTGTGACTAATGAGTTTGTGCAGCTTTATAGATCATTATTGCTCATTTGGTTATATGTCAAAAGAGGCCCCTAATTTTCATTATTCAAAAAGGCGATCTCGGCATTCAACTCTATAATGTGTCAAGACTAAGGATCTTTCTAGTCCTAAGTGTCATAAGGTTGAGAAGGACACTTAGGTTAGTATAGGTTTTATAGTTTTTGTAGTGATCGCACTATTAAGAGGGGTTTAGGCTTAGTAACTTGAGCATGGACATGGTCATTTGAAAATGGATGCACACATTGGTCACTCAGGTTTCTAGAAGCTCAAATAAGTGGTTCTCAACTTATATTTCAAAGATATTTGGATTTCATTCAAGACTCAAGTCAGAACAGGCAAAATCAGAAAAATCCTATTCACCGGTTTAACCGACGCTTCAAGTGTTATATACGTCGGTTAAACGAGGTCAGCAGGTCTGGACAAGTCAATACACCGGTTAAACCGACGTTATTTGAAATTGGACGTCGGTGCAGTTGTCCAGAGACTCGGTTGGACAAAAAGACTCACCGGTTAAACCGACGCTATTTGAAATTGGACGTCGATGCAGTTGTCCAGTGACTTGGTATTTCTGTTGATCAATGGATGATTACACTCACCGGTTAAACCGATGCAACGACGGTTGATCTTCCCAAACAGTAACGGCTAGTTTTTCAAAAGGGGAGTTTACATTCACCGGTTAAACCGACGATGACTACTGGAGGGACGTCGGATTAACCGGCGCTACGCAGTTTTTCTGGCAGCTTTTTCTCCAACGGCTCTATTCGTGTGAGCTGCCTATATATACCCCTCCAATGGGTCATTCTACTACTCTTGACACCAGGCAACACCCAAACACATATACTTTAGTCAAGAGCCACTTTGAGCTTCAACATTTCATACACTTGTTCATTCAATCATTCAAGAAGCAAGATTAAGGACTTGAGTAGAGAGAAGCTTGTGTGCATCCATTCTTTGTGATTGGTTCTTGCTCAAGTGAAGGCCTTAGCTTGTTACTCTTGGTGATTGGCATCACCTAGGCGATCTTGGTGATCGAGGTGATTCTCGCGGAGCTTGCCAAGGATTGTGGAAGCCCGGAGAAGAGATTTGTACGTGGCTTAATCTCCACCACACCGGGATGGTGAACGGAGACTCTTAGTGAGCGCCCTCGTCTTGGTGACTTGGGAGGTGACAATACTCTTTGTGAGTGTCACAACGTGGATTAGGGGTGTGTGCCAACACATCGATACCACGGGAAAAATCCGGTTGTCCCTTGTCCACTCTACTTATTCAAGCATTATCTTTCATGCAATTCGTTCATGTGCTTGATTTAGGGATCACTAGTTAGCTCTACCTTGCTAGGCTTTATCTCTTTTTATCTTATCTAGCTTGTGTAGGTTGTTTAGTTTTCCGGTTGGTGAATTGGTGCCTTTCTAGTTTTGCATAGGTTAAGGTTGCTTTATCTTGTTTTAGAAATTGAAAAAGGCCCAATTCACCCCCCCTCTTGGTCCATCGATCCTTTCAATTGGTATCAGAGCCACGTTGCTCATTTGGATCATTAGGCTTCACCGCCTAGAGCTATGGCCAAGATGGGTGGTTCGCCGCCTCACTTCGAGGGCAAGAACTTTGCCTATTGGAAAGTTCGCATGGCCGCATACCTTGATGCGATTGCCCCCGAAGTATGGTTGGCAACTAAAGTCGGGTTCACCGGAGATCCCACCCCCGACCAATTAAAATGGAATGCTAGAGCTAGAAATGCAATTTTCGAAGCTATTAGTGAGGAGGTCTTTGCTAGAGTAAATGGCATGGACCTAGCAAGTGATATTTGGAAGGAGCTCATTGAAATACATGAAGGTTCCACCAAAGTTCGTGAACAAAAATATCACTTGTTTAGAGCTAAGTATGATTCCTTCAAAATGCTAGCTCATGAAAATTGCAATGATATGTATTCTCGCTTGAATGTCATTGTCAAGGACATTAATGCACTTGAAATATCCAAAATTGACAGTGCATCCATCAACCGCAAGATTCTCATGCTACTCCCGAAGCCCAAGTATAACATTATCAATGCTATGCTTCAAAAGGAGGATCTCGCCGCAATGGAAGTTGGAGAACTTGTGGGCGAAATTCGCGCTCATGAAATGAGCATTCTTGGTATGACCGAAGAGCCAACATCAAGCAAGTCAATTGCTCTAAAGACCAAGACAAACAAATCCCGCAAACTCAAGATGGTCAAACAAGACTCAAGCTCAAGCAATGAAGAAGATGATCATCAGGAGAGCTCATCCGATATTGAAGATGATGGAGAACTTGCTCTCATGATGGGAAAGTTCACACGCTTGAATGAAAAGATCAATAAGAAGGGCTTCAACTTTGACTCCAAGAAGGGAATGTTCCGGCCAATGGATGTCAAGAACAAGATTTGCTACAATTGTGGCGAAAAAGGACACATCCGTCCAAATTGCCCCAAGCCGGACAAAAGAAGCAAGGACAATAAGAGTAAGCATCGCCATGATTCAAGCGATGATGAAGAAGAGGAGAGGAAGAACAAAAACAAGAGATTTGGGAAGAAGAAGACCCATGACAAGAAGACCAAGCTCTTCCCAAAGAAGAAAGGGCACACCAAGAAAAGTTTCTTGGTGGAGAAACAAGAGTGGGTGACCGATGTCTCATCAAGCGAAGACTCAAGTGATGAAGAAAACATTGTCACCATCGCCCTCACTAATGAAGAACCTTCTCTACCTCCGCCTCCTATGTGCCTCATGGCAAAAGGTAACACCAAGGTGAACTACAAAGCCGGTGGAAAACATTGGGTACTTGATAGCGGTTGCTCTCAACATATGACCGGCAATGATAGCATGTTCACCTCACTTGAAGACCCCGGCGATCATGAACATGTCATCTATGGTGATAACTCAAAGGGGAAAGTCTTAGGTTTGGGTAGAATTGCAATTTCAAAAGATTTATCCATTTCAAATGTTTTGTTTGTAGAAGCACTTAGTTTTAACCTCATTTCTATTGCACAATTGTGTGATCTTGGACTAACGTGTGCCTTTGACAAGAATGGTGTTGTAGTGACTCATGAAAAAGACAAGTCATTGGTATTCACGGGGTTTAGGCATGGCAATATCTATTTGGTGGATTTCTCTTCAAAGCAAACAAGCACCATGACTTGCCTCTTCACCAAGTCGTCTCTTGGGTGGCTTTGGCATAGAAGAATTGCTCATATTGGCATGAGCAACCTCAAGAAAGCCCACAAAAGAGGGATGATCACCGGCATAAAGGACGTCACTTTTGACAAGAACAAGCTATGCAAAGCATGTCAAGCCGGGAAGCAAGTTGCAACTCATCATCCTATCAAGACGATGTTGTCTACCTCCAAGCCGCTCGAGCTACTGCACATGGATCTCTTTGGTCCAACTTCATACAAGAGCATTGGTGGTAACCTCTATTGCCTAGTAATTGTTGATGATTTTTCACGTTACACTTGGGTCATGTTTCTAGGCGATAAGGGTGAAACTCCGGAAATCTTCAAGTCATTTGCAAGAAAAGCTCAAAGGGAATACAATTCCCCAATTGTGAAGATTCGGAGTGACAACGGCGCCGAGTTCAAAAATATGAAGATTGAAGAATGGTGCGATGAAGAAGGAGTCAAACATGAGTTTTCCGCCACCTACACGCCTCAACAAAATGGTGTGGTGGAAAGAAAGAACAAGACACTCATCACCCTAGCAAGAGCAATGTTGGATGATTATGGCACGTCCGAGAAGTTTTGGGCGGAAGCAATCAACACGGCATGTCATGCATCCAACCGAGTGTATCCTCACCGACTCCTCAAGAAAACTCCATATGAGCTTATCACCGGGAAGAAACCAAATATATCATACTTTCGAGTCTTTGGTTGCAAATGCTTCATTTATAAGAAGAAAAGGCTCGGTAAGTTTGAAAGTAGATGTGATGAAGGTTTCTTTCTTGGTTATGCATCAAACTCCAAAGCATATAGAGTATTCAATCAAACCTCCGGGTTAGTTGAAGAAACATGTGATGTGGAGTTTGATGAATCTAATGGCTCCCAAGAGGAGATTGTTGGCTATGAAAATGTAGGGGATGAAGAGATTGAAGAAGCCTTAAAGAAGATGTCCGTTGGGGATATCAAGCCGGAGGAGGTGCATGAAGACAATGATCAAGGGGGAGGAACTTCCTCATCTTTACCAAACACCTCCACGACACCCCAAGTGAATGAAGACCAAGATAAAGTTGATCCACTACCCCAAGAAAATGTGTCAACGCCAACACCCCAAGTCCAAGAACAAGAAGAGCAAAATGTTCCACCACAAGCACAAGTCACTCATGATCCACCCCAACAAGCATCCACGCAAATACCGCTAGTGAAGCATGGTCGCATCTCCAAGGATCATCCAATTGGTCAAATCATTGGTAGTCCTACCAAAGGAGTAAGAACTCATTCTAAGTATGCTTCATTTTGCGAACATCACTCGTTTGTTTCTTGTATTGAACCCACTAGCATTGAGGAAGCACTTGAGGACTCGGATTGGGTGATGGCCATGCAAGAAGAGTTGAACAACTTCACCCGCAATGAAGTATGGGTCCTCGAAGCTCCTCCGAAAGACAAGAACATCATCGGCACAAAGTGGGTCTTTCGAAACAAGCAAGATGAACATGGGGTGGTTGTACGCAACAAGGCAAGACTTGTGGCAAAAGGGTTTTCTCAAGTCGAAGGTTTGGATTTTGGTGAAACTTTTGCTCCGGTCGCAAGACTTGAAGCTATCCGCATTCTTCTTGCTTACTCTTCACATCATAATATTAAGTTATATCAAATGGATGTGAAAAGTGCGTTCTTAAATGGCTTTATTAACGAACTTGTTTATGTTGAGCAACCTCCCGGGTTTGAAGATCCGAGGAATCCTAATCATGTTTATAGGTTGCACAAGGCTCTCTATGGGCTCAAACAAGCTCCAAGGGCTTGGTATGAGAGGCTTCGTGACTTCCTAATCATGCAAGGCTTCAAGATCGGGAGGGTGGACACCACCTTGTTCACAAAAGACGTCAACGGGGATCTTTTCATTTGTCAAATTTATGTTGACGATATTATCTTTGGCTCAACTAATGATTTACTAAGCCATGAGTTTGCTACCATGATGTCTAGGGAATTCGAGATGTCCATGATTGGCGAATTGACCTTCTTCCTTGGTTTTCAAGTCAAACAAATGAAGGAAGGGACATTCATTTATCAAGAAAAATATACTAAAGATATCTTGAAGAAGTTCAAGATGGATGAATGTAAGCCAATCAAGACACCCATGGCAACCAATGGGCATCTCGACTTGGATGTGGACGGTAAACCTGTTGATCAATCCCTCTATCGTTCAATGATAGGGTCTTTGCTTGACCTTACCGCATCTAGGCCCGATATAATGTTTAGTGTGTGCTTGTGTGCCCGTTTTCAAGCTAACCCTAAGGAATCACATCTCTCGGCTGTGAATAGGATCCTTCGGTATCTCAAGCACACTCCTAGCATAGGCTTATGGTACCCCAAAGGCGCTAGCTTAGATCTCTTGGGATACTCGGATTCGGATTTTGCCGGAAGCCGTGTCGATCGCAAGAGTACCTCCGGGGGTTGCCACTTGCTTGGGCGTTCTCTAGTTTCTTGGTCGAGTAAGAAGCAAAATTCCGTGGCTTTGTCCACCGCGGAAGCGGAATATATAGCTGCCGGTGCATGTTGTGCCCAAATTCTATATATGAAGCAAACCCTTTTGGACTTTGGTGTGAAACTAGGAAGAATACCACTCCTTTGTGATAATGAAAGTGCCGTAAAAATTGCCAAGAATCCAGTTCAACACTCTCGCACAAAGCACATTGATATTCGCCATCACTTCTTGCGTGATCACGAAGCCAAGGGGGACATTTCCCTTCAAGGTGTGAGATCCGAGGAGCAATTGGCGGATATTTTCACAAAACCTTTAGACGAGAGTACCTTTGTTAGGCTAAGAAATGAGCTAAATGTGTTAGATGCGGCAAACGTCATGTAAGATTGCCATGTCATATAGAAAAATGCATACATATAGGACACTTGTCTAACCATTGTAAGATAGTGATGAGCAAGGGTTTAGCTAGAGGTGGTGGTCCACTTGTTTTCCTCTAGGCTTGTAGAAAGGCTCATCATGATGAAGCTTTCCGTGGGATCAAACTTGACAAGTAGATCTTAAATTCTCGCTATGCATTTCCTGTCATATAGTTGTGCATCTCATGTTTACTTTTCTTTTGCATGTGTTTGTAATTTGCATTATCATTGCATGCGTAAAAGTCACAAAGGAGATCACTTGATGAAGATGAGACTTGTTTTACATGCAAGATCTTAATTCATGAGAAGTGAAGAGAGTAAAGTGTTAGGTGCGTTATTGCCTAGTGAGCAATGTCATTGTGAGTTTGAAGCTTTCCTCCTTCAATATTCCTATGACATGGCTCATACATTTTAATTTGGCACTTTGTCTCTCTTGCGACTTATCCTTGATTTTGAAAAGAAAAACTATTTAAGTTATTAAGCTATCCTATTTGAGGGGTAAAGTCGCCTATGCAAGTCCATTAACTTGAGTTTAGTTGAATCTTATAAGTTCATTGGACTTAGCATAGAAAAGTGAGCTGAGAGAGGGTTTTTGGGTTCACCGGTTAAACCGACGTTCAATGGATCTATACCCATCGGTTTAACCGGCGTTACTAAGTGTCAGCCACAGCTCAGTCATTACAGGCGTTCAACCGGCGTATACAAAGCTTGCAGCATCGGATCAACCGATGAACAGAACACAATTCTGACCTGAAAATCAACTGTTGTTTGCAACGTTCAACCGACGAGTTCACTTTTCAGATCATCGGTTCAACCGGCGTACAGATACAGATTTGGCAGAGTTTCTGGCAAATTACACCGACGCAATTCACCGGCGTTCAAAACCTAAGCGTCGGATCAACCGGCGATAAGAAAAATTGCGGGGTCCACATGTCATATATCTCTCTTGACCACGCACGCCTACCCGTTTGCTTTCGCGTGTCTGCCGTCGTTCCATCTTCACACACCCGCTCCCGCCACCGCCGTCGCCATCCGCCGCCGTCGCCGTCCGCCACCGTCGCCGTCCACCGCCGCTCGTGGTTCGCACCATCACCGCCGTCGCCCTCACCTTGCGCCGCCCGCATTGCGCCGCCGCCACACCGCCGCCCTCGCGCCGCCGCCGCTTGCACCCGCGCCGCTGCCTGCAGCCCGCGTGCGCCCACGCCGCCGCTGTCCGTCCGTGCCCGTGCCTTCACGCGCGCCCCCGCGCCGCCGCTTCCGCGCCATCGCCGCTCGCGCTATCCCAGCCGTGCCAGAGCACCGCCTGCATTACGACCGCGCCGCCACCATTCACCACTAGCGCGCCACCGCATCTTCTGCCACACACACTCGCCGCCGCATTACACCGCATTCACACCGCGCTTCCTTTCGCTTGCCCTTGTTCGCAGCGCCGCGTCGTGTGTGATCGAGATGGGTCGTGACAAAAGGAAGGGAAAGGAGGTAGTGGTCGAGGAGCCCGCGCGCAAGCGGACTCGCGCAGCGAGAGAGGCCGAGAGGGCCGAGATGGTGGCTAAGGCCGCCGAGGAGCAGGCGTCTGGCCGTGCTCGTCCGTTCGCGATCAGGGATCCGGCAGCCAGGGGCAGAGGTAGAGGTAGAGGGATGGGCCGAGTCAGAGGTGCCAGAGCCACCAGAGCCACAGCCGCAGCAGCAGCAGAGTCAGAGCAGTCAGCTTCAGCGGCAGAGTCCGATTCAGATACAGAGATAGCGCAGTCCGAGCAGTCTCAGGGGCAGGACACTCAGTCACCAGCTCTACGACGTTCTGGCCGCACCCGGCAGACATCCCCCGCAGAGGAGACTTCACCTGCGACCGAGCGTCGCACCGGACCTAGGACGCGAGGAGGCCACCAGCCACAGGAGCCTCGCAGGTCCACCGCAGCAGCAGCAGCAGCTAGACGAGCCGAGGCCCTAGCGGCCGAGCGCGCAGTGTTCCGCATGGACACTGTCGTGCGTCTGGAGCCAGGTGTACTGCTCCAGAACTTGACCAAGGCCAATGCGGCGAAGGTCAAGAGGCTCAGGTGGAGTGTACAGGAGGAGGAGTGGTTTCCCGTGACACGAGACAGCAGGGTCGATCGTAGATTCTGGACGCTCCTTCAGGCCAGTTTCTACGAGACCTATCAGAGGCGGGGCCACAGGATTTTCCCTCACCGAGTACTGGACTGGGTTTCACTGAGGACAGCTGCAGGGGGAGCCGATGTCCGCGAGCACTTCGATCACTTCAGAGGTCTGCCCAGGTTGCTCTCGATTGAGAGGAACAGATATATTGAGGACTGGGTCAGAGTCTTTTACGCCACAGCATGGATTGCCCCAGAGCGCAGAGCTGTTCACTTCATGTTCGGAGGGCAGGTGTTTGGTTTGTCCAGAGCGACACTTGCTGGGATACTTGGAGTTGACCTTGTTGACGTCTCTCTGCACGAGATGGTCTATGGTGATGCAGATCCACCGCGCAGAGCCATGATTGGCGGAATAGCACCTTCTCACGAGGCTATCTCACAGTGTTTCCGCCAGCCTTTCCCGGCTTCCTACGCCAGAGTACCGAGCTTGCTGACCCCAGAGGCCTATGCTGTTCACATGGCACTCCGGAGGACGTTGCTCCCGAGGAGTGGCTACCCTGAGGGGTTCACTGGTCTGCAGCAGCTGCTACTACTTCACATCCTCACTCACGAGCCGTTCGATATTGTTGATTTTATTCTGGCAGAGATTGAGGATGTCATCACTGATGGGATGGGGGTCGTACGTCAGTTCCCATATGCTCACTGGATCAGTTTCATTTGCTCCATGATAGTGCCAGCTGAGTCACCAGTCAGTGTTGTATACAGACAGGACGAGACTCCCTGGTTTCCCGTTTACCGACCGACTGCACCCTCAGACAGGAGGAGAGGGAGACAGGCAGATCGTGCTGCCATGGCACGATTGTCACCAGAGGTACAGGCCCGAGTGGCCCAGGAGGATGAGGCTCTGCTCGCCGCTGAGGCACAGCTTCCCGGAGGAGATGATGAGATACATTGGTCAGACCTTGAGTCAGACTCCTCCGAGGATGAGGAGTACTTCCCTGCACCTGCTCCAGCGAGTCATGATCACGAGGCAGGGGGTTCAGGAGAGCCAGCTCCAGTGACAGCTGCTGCTACTACAGTTTCTGAGTCTCAGGTGTCTCAGCCGTCTGAGCTCACCGCACTTTTGCAGCAGCTGGTCACTCAGCAGAGGGAGGACCGCCGGGCACAGGAGGAGGCCAGGAGAGCCCATGAGGCCCAGCTTGCACAGATTCAGAGGGAGGCCGCCCGAGAGCGAGCTGCTACAGAGGAGCGTTTCGTCAGCCTTATTGACAGAGTCTCTCAGAGGACGGACGCTCAGTTTTAGCAGATGCAGCAGGGCATGATGGCGATGTTCGGGCTGATTTCACAGTTATATTCTCACACCGGACTCGCCCCTCAGCAGCCAGCACAGTCAGGCCTTCAGGGCGCCGGAGCACCACCACTTGCAGTTACACCTGCTCCGGCCTCCACTGCTCCAGCTTCTTCTACGACCCCAGAGATTATGTTCTCACTGTCAGCATTACTTGGGTCTGCGAGTCGTCCTCTCTTCTCTCCTCTGCCTGCGACCTCACTCTTCCAGGAGTCACCCACAGCGGTGCAGTCAGTTGGCCTCCCCGCAGTACCACAGCCACTACCTTCAGGGGGAGGCGGAGAGGTGTCCTTACTTCAGCAGTCGTCACAGCCGGCAGCATCAGCACTCACTACTTCAGATGTTGACACATCTTCTGCTGAGCCGGCTACTACTTCCACGGACCCTCTCCCAGGCAGTGCTAGCACCAGGGCCTCGACGACAGTCTCGACGACAGCTACACCTCCGGTCAGCTCAGCACCCACCGGCACTTCAGATCAGCAGCTTCCGTCTGTCACCGAGGATCCACCGTCTGACGACGACGACGACGACGATGACCCGGATCGCTTCCTCGCCGTCCCGCGGCACCCGGATCAGTAGCTAGCCTTTTTTGTGCTTTGATGCCAAAGGGGGAGAGGGAGTCAGGGGGAGGGTAGCTTTAGAGAGAGCTCGTGATCAGGACCTTGATGTGTCTTATTGTATTATATTTGGTGTTAGTTCATGGATATGTACATTTGCCATTTGAGCATGCTGAGCTTTTGAGACATATCTATGGATTTCATTTGAGCCATTGAGTTCCTTGGTTCTCTCTTTTCGAGTTTGCTTGTGTTTATTCGCGCTTTATCTTTCTCGCTCTCTCGTTATCTATGTTTATGTTGTCATCAATCACCAAAAAGGGGGAGATTGTAAGCATCTAGGCCCTTAAGGTATGTTTCGGTGATTAATGACAACCATTATTGTGACTAATGAGTTTGTGCAGCTTTATAGATCATTATTGCTCATTTGGTTATATGTCAAAAGAGGCCCCTAATTTTCATTATTCAAAAAGGCGATCTCGGCATTCAACTCTATAATGTGTCAAGACTAAGGATCTTTCTAGTCCTAAGTGTCATAAGGTTGAGAAGGACACTTAGGTTAGTATAGGTTTTATAGTTTTTGTAGTGATCGCACTATTAAGAGGGGTTTAGGCTTAGTAACTTGAGCATGGACATGGTCATTTGAAAATGGATGCACACATTGGTCACTCAGGTTTCTAGAAGCTCAAATAAGTGGTTCTCAACTTATATTTCAAAGATATTTGGATTTCATTCAAGACTCAAGTCAGAACAGGCAAAATCAGAAAAATCCTATTCACCGGTTTAACCGACGCTTCAAGTGTTATATACGTCGGTTAAACGAGGTCAGCAGGTCTGGACAAGTCAATACACCGGTTAAACCGACGTTATTTGAAATTGGACGTCGGTGCAGTTGTCCAGAGACTCGGTTGGACAAAAAGACTCACCGGTTAAACCGACGCTATTTGAAATTGGACGTCGGTGCAGTTGTCCAGTGACTTGGTATTTCTGTTGATCAATGGATGATTACACTCACCGGTTAAACCGATGCAACGACGGTTGATCTTCCCAAACAGTAACGGCTAGTTTTTCAAAAGGGGAGTTTACATTCACCGGTTAAACCGACGATGACTACTGGAGGGACGTCGGATTAACCGGCGCTACGCAGTTTTTCTGGCAGCTTTTTCTCCAACGGCTCTATTCGTGTGAGCTGCCTATATATACCCCTCCAATGGGTCATTCTACTACTCTTGACACCAGGCAACACCCAAACACATATACTTTAGTCAAGAGCCACTTTGAGCTTCAACATTTCATACACTTGTTCATTCAATCATTCAAGAAGCAAGATTAAGGACTTGAGTAGAGAGAAGCTTGTGTGCATCCATTCTTTGTGATTGGTTCTTGCTCAAGTGAAGGCCTTAGCTTGTTACTCTTGGTGATTGGCATCACCTAGGCGATCTTGGTGATCGAGGTGATTCTCGCGGAGCTTGCCAAGGATTGTGGAAGCCCGGAGAAGAGATTTGTACGTGGCTTAATCTCCACCACACCGGGATGGTGAACGGAGACTCTTAGTGAGCGCCCTCGTCTTGGTGACTTGGGAGGTGACAATACTCTTTGTGAGTGTCACAACGTGGATTAGGGGTGTGTGCCAACACATCGATACCACGGGAAAAATCCGGTTGTCCCTTGTCCACTCTACTTATTCAAGCATTATCTTTCATGCAATTCGTTCATGTGCTTGATTTAGGGATCACTAGTTAGCTCTACCTTGCTAGGCTTTATCTCTTTTTATCTTATCTAGCTTGTGTAGGTTGTTTAGTTTTCCGGTTGGTGAATTGGTGCCTTTCTAGTTTTGCATAGGTTAAGGTTGCTTTATCTTGTTTTAGAAATTGAAAAAGGCCCAATTCACCCCCCCTCTTGGTCCATCGATCCTTTCAATGTGCTCTTAGGGTGTGGAATGCTTTTTCACATTTCTCATTCCAGGAGAATTTAACTCCTTTCTTTAGTAATTTTGTCATGGGCATGGCTATTCTAGAGATGTCAGGGATGAAACGACGATAATAGCCAGCTAGACCAAGAAAACTACGGATTTGATGGACTGAAGTAGGAGGTTTCCAATTCAGTACTTCTTGTACTTTACTCGGATTGATGGATATGCCGTTACTGGAGATGGTGTGACCTAGAAATTTAACTGTAAGCAACCAAAACTCACATTTGGAGAACTTGGCATACAAACGGTGGTCTCTCAATCTCTGAAGAACGACATGGAGATGTCCTGCATGATCTTCTAGGATTTTGGAATAGATCAAAATATCATCGATAAATACCACAATGAATTTATCGAGCTCTGGCATGAAGACTGAGTTCATAAGATACATGAAATATGCTGGTGCATTGGTAAGACCAAAAGACATAACCAGATATTCATAGAGTCCATATCTGGTGGAAAATGCCATTTTTGGAATGTCACTAGGCCTAATCTTTATCTGATGATATCTAGAGCGAATGTCAATTTTAGAGAATACCTTGGCTCTAGCTAATTGATCGAACAGGATGTCAATGCGGGGAAGAGGATATTTATTTTTGATGGTTACCGCAATGAGAGGGCGATAGACTACTGTCCTTTTTCTTCACGAATAGGGCTGGGCATCCCCATGGTGAAGCACTTGGACGAATAAAACCTTTATCAAGGAGGTCCTAGAGTTGAATTTTCAATTCTGCCAGCTCAGTGGGTGGCATACGATATGGCCTCTTTGAGATGGGGGCTGTGCCGAGCTGTAGCTCTATAACGAACTCAATGTCCCTATCCGGAGGCATCCCAGGCAAATCATCCGAAAAAACATCTGGGTACTCACATACAATAGCAATGTCCTCTAGTTTGACCCCTTCTATAGCATAGCCACAAGAGTTGATGCACTTCCGTTGTAAAAGATAGAGAATAGTAGTTCCTTGGTAGGGTGAGTTTATCTCAACTGCTTGGGAAGAGATATCTAATGATACTCGGTGCCTAGTCATCCAATCCATGCCTAGGAGGATATCCATTCCTTCTAGATCTAACAAAAGTAAATCTGTCTTTACCAGATTGCTACCCAACTGAATTGGCACATTTCTACAGATTTGATTTGAGGCAATTTTACCGCCAGGAGTTGCTATCATATATGCTCCTTTAGTAGGATGGAAATCCTAGCCTATTTTTGTTCCAAACTTTAAACTGATAAAGCTATGAGTTGCACCAGAATCAAAAAGTATAACTGCAGGTTGATGGTGTATAGTGAAAGTACCCGTCATTATTGGTGCACCCTCGGGCAGTTCGGAGAGAGTTGTGAAATTCACCCTCCCTTGACGGGCTTGCACAACTTGCTTCTTGCCCTTGCCCTTGCTGCTCGGGTTGGACGTCTGTCCTTGGAATGATTTCCTGGGTTGAGGGCAATTTGTGATGAGATGCGATGAGCTGCCACAATTGAAACAACGATTGTTGTTATTTCCCTGGTTGAACTGTGGTAAATTCGGCCTTGAGCTAAGCTGCTGCTGAGGTTGCAGTACAGGCGGCCTGTTGAATTTAGGCTGCTGAGGGGGCCTGGCTATCCATCTCCCTGACGGATTATTTCAGGGCGGAGCTCGTGTAACTATATTCTGGACTAACTGATACCTCGGTGGTTGAAGATTCGAGAGTCCAGTGGGTATCTTCCGCTTCTTCTCAGCCCAGTGGGCTGAAATGCAATATTCTTGAGTAATGGCCATGTTGACCAGCTCATTGAAAGTGTCTACCCTTGTCAGACCCGGGGCTACCGGGCTGGGCATGTAGCGTAGTCTACGGAGGTTTAAGAGATTAAGTTCATCTTATTTCTTATTCATTTTGTTTATCTTTTATTTATCCCGTTTAAATAGGAGATAGAGCTAACCAACGTGGAGAGGATCTATCCGAGACATGTTCTGGTAGGATCCCTCAGCAAAGGTTGGTTAGCATCTTTGTAACCCTGGCCTCTCGGATATATAAGGGAGGTCAGGGACCCCCTCGAAACAGAAGATCATTAGGTCATTCATTCTATACAGAAGGCAATACAAGCCATACAGGACGTAGGGTGTTACGCTCCGTGCGGCCCAAACCTGTGTAAGTCTTGTGTTCCTTGCACCTTCGAGTTACTGATCTCGGCGTCCCCTCACCCAAAACCTACCACCTTGGGTATATCCCACGGTGGGCAGCCGGTTAAACACCGACAGCTGGCGTCCCCTCACACAGGTACTCTTTAAAACGCTCGTCCGAGCAGTCTGCCGCCATCCCCTACGCAAAAATGCCTAACTGCGCATTGGGCACGAAGGACTTTACATATGCAAGGGCGTTGCTTACGCAAGCGACTGGAGCTTCGGATAAGAACTTGAGCATTTTCTTCGGGGCTTCACGGAGCCGTCCCAGCAGGGGCCGCGGGCCTGCCTCGCCTTCTTCTGGCGGGTCCACCATGTCCACCAGTTCCTGGGCGGCTCCCTGGAGGTCCTCCAGCTCCTTGCGACGCTGCTCGTTCCTCTCGCCCAGCGCTTTGACTTGCTAAAGGCAGTCGACGAACTGACGTTCAGTGTCGTCGATCACCTTCTGCAGCCTTTCGACTTCATCTGTACGACGATACAGCATATTCTTCACGTCAGTAAGCAGCTCCTCTTTGTGTTTTATTACTTTCCTAAGCTCTGTGGTGAAGATGTTTCAGCAAGCAAGTGAAATCACTAAGGAAAAGTACTCGAGGGAAAGCGGGGGCCTACCTTGGTGCTGTGATAGTTCCGTGTATTTGTAATGCTAGACCTATATGTTGATAGTGTGAAGTGTATGCTTGTTGGTGTAAAACTTTTGTGTGTTTGTGTGAAGATCTTGAAAATCTTAAGTAAAAAGGGTATTTTCGTAATTATGGAAAAACTAGGGTTGTTTTTGCAAAATGTAATTTGATAAGAGGTAACCTCAAATTAAGTAAAGGGTAGTTTGGTAAATATATTTTACTCTATGTCTTGTAAAAAAAAATATATATTTACCCAACAGTTGCATTAGAAATGTAGGAGTTAAATTGTGTAAAAATTTGCGTAAAGTTGAGGAAATAAGGGTATTTATGAAACTTTATAAAAGAACAAGCCCTTTTATGCAAAATAGGTAATTTACAAAAGTAACTTTCCAAAATTACTAGAAGTAAAAAAGGTAATAATGTAAGTAATCATGACTTACTTAGCAAATTGCGAATAGGTCCAAGGTTATATGTAATTTACACTAACAATAACAAAGATGTTATAAAATTCAAATTTAGTCCAAGTCTTAAAATAAAACTTCATATTGTGAGTTTTGGAATTCAACCCCTAAAACAAAGTTGTAGAGTTCGAAAAGTTGTACAACTTTCATTTTGGTTACATTTTTGTTTGAGCCCTAGAACAGCGGTTAAAATAGTCTTTACCGAGAGGTCCCTGCAATTTTCTAAAATTACAAACAGGTCCCTGGGAAAATCCCCTTTCTCTTCCTCCTTTGGCGCTGCTCTGTTTTTGCTGTGTTCTCTGCTCTGCAACCGCCGCCGTCCGGCCACCGTTGACACCTCCTGCTGCTGCAGTTCACCGCTGTCCCACCCTTGCCACATCCTGCTGCAGAATTTTCCACGCGTCGCTACCCCCAGCTCCTTCTCCTCTGGCGCCCTTATCTCTTCCCCACAGGCGGCAGCTCTGTCCAATTCCATTTTTCCCTCCTCTCTCCCATTCCTCCACCAGGCAGCGGTTCACAGGCTCGGGTCGCAGGAGCTGGGCGCCGGCGATGCAGAGTGGTTCCAGGCGGCGGCTGCGGCGAGACTCGGGCGCGTGCAGCTCGGCCGGGCCCAGGCGCGGGAGCAGCGCTAGCGCGGGCGGCCGGCCGCAGCAGGCGCACGCGCGGGCCGGCCCAGGCAGCCGCGGGCGCCAGCGCAGGCGGCCCCACGCGGGGCGCGCACGGCGCAGCTGCGCGGCGGCTCGGCGGGCGTGGGCCGCGGCAGGTGCTGGCGGTCGGCGCTGCGCTGGAGGCAGGCGGAGGGGCGGCAGCCGCCAGGCGAGCGGGCCCAGGAGGCGCGGGAGCAGGCGGGAGCAGGCGGCTGGCGCTCGGTGGCTTGCGGGCGCTGGTGCGGCGCGCGGCTCGGGCGCTGCGCGGCCCCGGGCAGGCGACGGCAGGCGGCCGCGCGGCTGGCGAGCGGCCCACGCGCAGGAGGCACAGGCAAGCCGGCGTGGCAGCTAGGCGTACGCACGACCGGAGCTGCTCTGCTCCTCTGAATTTTTTTCCCCCCCACCGTCGAGGACCTCCTGTTGGCCTTCCTCCTCACCCTTTGATCCCCAAAATGAATTCGTGGTATACTACTCGTCCTTCCCCGGCTGCCGGCATGGCTTGCTTCCACCAAAACTGAGCCCCCACGGCGCCTCCTCTGTTTCAAGCTCACAGGAAGGACCTCGTGCAACAATTAAGACAAGGTCAGGGTGTTTTCTGCAAAGCCTAGACTCATATAAACAGTGTAGTTCGAGGACCTGTGTGTAAAGGTGTTTATTGTTTTATGTGAAGTGATGTGCTGAACTTTGAAAATCCCTAGAAAATCGTAGAAAATTCAAAAAAATATAAAACCAGTTGTACTTGAATCTTCATTTCAAATTCTATCACTTTTGTTTTATGACCATGCTGTGAAAATAGATAGTTTGTACTGTATTAAGAATAGAAGTGGATGGGTGTTCATTATTTCATGTGAGTGATATTCTTAACTTGTAAATTCAATAGAGAAGTGTAGGAAATTCTAAAAATTGCAAAACCAGTTTTGTTAGAAACTAGATTTTGAGATCTACAACTTCTATTAAGTGAGTTTGATATGAAACCAAATAGTTTAGAATCTATATTAAATCTAAGATAAGAGAGAGTGTAAAATTCATAGCTCCTACGTATTAACTATGTAGATCATGATTTTTGTTATACAATTTTTATAGGTTAAGTATGAATTGATGTGGAATTTTCAAACCTAATTTTGTTTTGTAACTTAAATTCTTTTAAGTTAATTAATTCAATTTGTTTATAGAAGGAATAGCTAAGCTATGTTCAGTCATGTTTGCTTATTATTACAATGTGTTTTCTTGTGTCGCTTGTTTAAATCTTAATTAGACTTGTTGTGCAACTTTAAATAAGGTCTAATTCGACGTGAAATGTTTGAATTGTTTTTAGCCTACTGTTTATATGACACTAAACTTATTAGCTATTGGTAGCCAAAGTTCTTGCCATAGATTGACTAAAGATAAATTGTGCACCATGGCTGATGTATTTGCTGCCCCTATGGCAGACTTTTTGTGATGATTGATTAACCTTTTATTCATATGGATGCTCATGCCTTTACTTCAGTCTTGATTGCAATATTGTTAGAGCCCCTTTCCTATGTAAAGGTCCTAGTTTACCTCGTGTATCGACTACTTAGTTAATATACCTTTGTAACTAGGCTTAGCAATCGGCTACTAGTTCAGCTGATTTTCGATAGGCGTGACCCTAACGGCCATAAGCCCCTTGACTTCTTCCATACCGGCAAAAGCCCCTCGGCCCGATGTTTACCACCCTATCGGTCCGATCCAATGTTAGTGCCCTAATTGACCCAGTCCAATCTAGACAACCGCGTTGGCTATACGTCAATCGGTTGTTTTGTTGGTAAAATCGAACCAGTCAAACACTAATTACTTCGGTTAACACTCTAGTCAAGAGTCGGATAGGCACATTCAATAGAGAACGTATTTATCAGCTAAGCACAGTCAGTACAGCAAAGGGAATCGGCTGACAGCCGATTCACACCAGATCGGCCAGATCCGATCAACACTGTAGACAGCCTTCTGAAATAGCCAATACGCACACAATCGGCAACCGATGCCGATGCCCTGTAGATTATGGCTAGCCGATGGCCACACCTATCGACTAGGTACTCTGTCGAATTAAAGTGTGAATCGGCTAGGTGTGAACCTTTGTCAAATAACCGATTTATCTAAGTTTTCACGCTAGATCTTAAGATTCTTGCTTTAGGCTAATCCAAGCTGATTTCAGTTGTTTCCCATAGCGGTCAAATATGGCCGGTCAATCCTTAGTTTTCCTATCCTTATCCACACACTGTTATCAGCCGATTTATCGGCTGAGAGATTGACTATATGCTTACCGGTTACATACCCTCAACCACATCCTCCTTAATCTAACTCCGCACTTATGGTCTCACCAACCTAGTTTAATATTAGTGTTCTATTACATTTAAATCTTGAAATAGATCTAACTTAGATAACCTCATCGGCTGTACAGCACTCAATTGTTGTGCTGATGTAATCCAGCCGATGCAACCACACCTAGTTACCTAAGATAACATTTAAGCATATCTCAATTAGGCACAGCCAGTGCAGCGTAGGACAATCAGCTATACAGCTGATATGCCCCAGTAGATATAAGAGAACATTAAGGATAAAAACCGGCTACACAGCTGATTCACCAATCAGCTGAATACGCTGAGACACAGACCGTACGGATACATAGTTCGACTGGTCTATCAATACACCATCGGCTAGTTACTCGCATTAGTCAACTAACTATGTCAATACATCACTCGACTAATTCTACCCGATGTTTAAATCGGCGAATGTGCCGATACACTAAATCGGCTAGAAGGTCAAATCACCGATTGACTAGTTTTGCTAAAGCATGGATCCGCTATGCTGATACACACGCGATTAGTTAAGTACGCCGATGCTCACACAAATTAGTTAGGACACAGCTGCTTTAGGAAACATCCCTCTGCTAAAGTGATCGATGTTTTCATCGATCAATTAGAAAACCAGTGCACCTGTCAACCGGCTACCCAGACCAAAGTACACAACCTTGGATCAGTAAGATCGCACAGTAGACACACCTCTGTTAGGCCCGACCAAAGCACGTCTATCGGCTAAACCTGATGCATCCTCATCGGTTAAGGTCAAGATCTATACACCAACTAATTAAATAACTGAACATGCTACCTAATGAAGTTAGTATAGATGTTTAGGGTAAACTCCCTGTTGCCTAACGAGACTAGTTAGTTTAGTTAATACTCGATAAATGACTGCCCAATACAGGGTAGTTAGGTTGTTTGTCGAAATGTAATGTTCTTTTATTTGGATTGCAACTTTATCGTGAGTTGAAATGAAAGTGTATGCATTCATTAAACTCCATCTTGCATATCATATAGATTCGATCACTCTCGCCGACGGAAATTACCAACTAATCCCGGAACCAGAAGGAAGTTATTCTGAAGACCCCAGGAACTTCGTCACGGGATTATCTGAAGCCCCGAACCAAAGTTCGGAAGATATTGACTTACTGACTTCAGACCCACCAATAAAGGCAAGCCCCGGACATAACCCACTATTTCAATTATACTGCAATCTATATCTATTTACGTATACTATGCACTAAGTTCTTAGGAATTGCTTTAAAACCCTAGTTGCATTTTCCCTAGGAACCAATGTGATGAATACTAGCACTTGAGTCCGACTAGCTGCTATGCTAATAGGACCGGTAGAAGTCGGGTGGTTTCCTGTCACTCGCGCGATATAGGAGTTGTAATGTTTACATTCCTGTTCTCACTATAAGGATGCCGGACGGGAATTTTGTGCGGTATCATGGTTGAGGTGATACCCCGTCTGTGTTGTTGAATGTGATAAGGTCGCGGTGTGTGCCGATCGGGGTTAAGCGTTTGAAAGTACTAACCACATGCCGTGAGTTATGGGTAAGCGGTAAGCCTAGTAGCCAATCGGCCCGAGGAGTGGACATACCTCCCACCACTCGATTTGCTTCTTCTGGTTACTTATGTTCGACTGAGGAAATACGTGTTGCAAGGGCAACCAGGAATACGGGTTTTGTAGTCGCGCTACAGACGTATGTCCTGCACGAGTGATGTGCGTATGTTCCTGCAGTCGCTTGTGGTGGACCTGTCCACGAGTCGGAATGAAAAGCAAACGGTTGCTTCGGAATGACCCTGTGGTGTTCCAAGCGTGTGTGTTAGGTTTACCTTGCAAGGTTAAATTCGATTCGAATCGTCCGCTTCTCACGAAGATTGAGACTGCTTGATCCCTTTATCACACAGAGTAAGAAGAGCAACTATATGATAAGTAATACTGATGGTTGAGATTAAGAGCTCTACCTTGCTTGCTTAGTTATAGGTGCTTATCTAGAATGGATAATCACATAGAACTTGAAAGCTAAAAACTGAAAATAAGGATCTACTCTTAGTTGCTTTTCAGCTAATTCTAAACCCAGAGCTGTTATAAGCCTTCATGAGTCTAGTTATGGGCTAAGTATACCCAATTCCGGGTAAGCCTTGCTGAGTATTAGTATACTCAGCCTTGCTAGTTATATGTTTTTCAGGTAAAGCCTTTGAAGATCCTACTCTTTCCTTGTCATGGCCCTGTGCTTTTCTAGAAGATTGGTCCAAGGAGTGGGATCCGTCCTCGGCCAACATTGATGATACTGAATGATGTCATGTCTGGGCTTCGCATGACATCCGTCTTGTCGACGTGCTGTAGATCATCGCGTATGTTTTCCGCTGCTAAAAATCATAGCTTAAACAGTTTGTATTGTTTTCTCTAAATTTGAAACTTTGTACTACTTTTATAAACTCTTGTAATGTAATTTACTATAATGTAAATTATGATGGTGATGGTATCTCTGGACTCATCTTCGTGTGAGGTAACCTTATTGATCCTGTGTATCGGTGGTTTATCGGGACGTTACCCGACAGGCCAAGGGATTATACCGTTTGAAGCACGTTGGAGCCCTCAGGAATGGACTCGCGTACTTGAGCCGGTATAATTCAGGTTGGTTCTGCCACAGCTGGTATCAGAGCTATAAGGTTACCCTAGAGATACATGTTATCTTAAAATTGCTTTCAGTATAAAAGTTTGACCAACAAAGTATTTGGCAAAACTACATTGGATTCGTTAAGGATTATGTATAGTACGTAAAGCCCTAGGGTAATGTTTATAAAGAAAATAGAGGTGGCTATAGTATATATATATAACCCTAACTACCAGCATTACTTTTCTGTCAAAACTTAAATTCATGCACAACCCAACTTTACTTTTTGTAACGACATCTTCGATGGTAAGGTAAGAAGGTAAGGATCCTCAGCCAACTGAGGGAGCTTGGCCTTCCCGTCGGTGATGCGAACCGAACGCTGTTTCTCAAGCAGTGGCCTACTTGAGATGCTGCCAATGTACCAACCTCGGTTGACTACATTGGGAGTATATGGTTCGGTGCAGGGTATGGCGATCGCAGTTCATACCCCCGCATTTTGCGGTATTCCCCGTGAATATGTTATCTCGATAACGTATGTTAACGTTGTCTGTACGGCGGTAATTGTACAGATGCTGTTTCTATAGTGAACAGTAATGTTTGGGGACGCTTTCATGACATGCTGGCATGAAAGGTTCATTGGATATATATATGCATTGTGGTTTTCTACAGGTACACTAACCACGATTCCGAAACTAGGACGGATAGGGTTTATCGACTAGTTAATAGTGAGAGACGTATATATTGTGCCACCGTAACTAACCACGTAAGACCAAGGTTACTTGGCAGTTATTTTTGTTTGTGAGGACGTGTAGAACGTGCATGCATCATGACATCTTGGATTGACCTGATTGCCTTGTTTATTACGTTGATGTACTGAAACATGTGCTTGTATCTGAATGCCTGCCTAGACTTTGTGTTGTAAGAGTTAACGTAATATGCTAGGCTAACTTAGAGTTAAAACGAATCAAGTGAATTGGGTTATATTTGAACCCTATCACTGATCCTAGCTTGACCGCTAAATCCAACCTTTGAACTTGCTTTGAATCTGTTTTAGCAGAAGCATTGAACTTCTTCTTTGATAGTTAAACCTTGATAACTATCATCAAATCCTTCAATCCATCATCTAGTGATCTATCTATCCTCTCCTGATGTTATACCGTATCTTGTTGGCTATTCCAGTTGCAACATCTGAACGTTGCACCTTCAAATTTTTGCTCAGATGATTGTATGACCATAATTACTTTCTGAATACAATCCTCCCGGCAAAAGTCATGCATCATAATAAAGGCCATCTCTAGACAGTACATGGTGTTGCATCATCATCGAAAGATCCGTAGACTAACTAACGGGTGTGCCTCCGGTGCAACTTTAGGTTGTCTTCGGTTTCCTAAGTCTATCTTGTTGTTGTTGGCACTACAAGGTTGCTATTCCTCTGTTGTGGTGGTGTTTAATCACATGACCATGATGCCGTGTCGGAACCTAAGGCCTCATGTGCACTGCAGCCACATGATTGAGCCATTAGGAGCGCACTGGTGACTAGGTCTATGTGACGTAACCCCACTGCAATCTCTTTTTATGCAACCTTACTAGTGTCCTAACTTTTGATCCTTGCCCAAGGATATAGACCTACCCAAGTGTTAGTTACGAGAGAATGGTTGTAAGACGCGAATCATATGCATCATACTTCCTGCATTTCATATGTGCATACATTGCAAGTATCATCATCCTTGCATCATAAGGTATGCATTATTTGGTCAGCATCATGATAATTGCATTGCGTCTTATATATCATCTTGATCGTGCATTGAATCCTCCATCCTCGTATTGCATCATCATTGCAATCATACATCTCAACAGTGCACCACGATCAGGGTTGGAGCATTTTGTCATTATCCCTTGATTGCATCAGTCTAAATAGGCATGTTTTGCAATCAACATCATTCAACTTATTCAGATAATAAATTCTGAGCAGGAATGTTTCGCACATCACTTATCAATCTCCTGTGCTATCCTCACTTATTATCCATAAGTCTTGTGATGAATGTCGCCGACATTTATCGTCCCCATGTTGTAATTTCAACTCTATGAGAACTTGATTTCCTTTCATTATCTTTTCTCGTTAAACTCATCTATGTACAATCTATCCATGCTTTCGTTATACTTATCTTATCATACTCCAACGGCCTTTACTTCTCTGGTGTGTTTGCTTCCTGTCGCATTTGATGGGTGATTTGTTTCTCTTCCCTTAAGAGTCTTTCGTCCGAATCTCGGGACGAGATTCTTTTTAGGGGGGAAGGCTGTGATAGTTCCGTGTATTTGTAATGCTAGACCTATATGTTGATAGTGTGAAGTGTATGCTTGTTGGTGTAAAACTTTTGTGTGTTTGTGTGAAGATCTTGAAAATCTTAAGTAAAAAGGGTATTTTCGTAATTATGGAAAAACTAGGGTTGTTTTTGCAAAATGTAATTTGATAAGAGGTAACCTCAAATTAAGTAAAGGGTAGTTTGGTAAATATATTTTACTCTATGTCTTGTAAAAAAAATATATATTTACCCAACAGTTGCATTAGAAATGTAGGAGTTAAATTGTGTAAAAATTTGCGTAAAGTTGAGGAAATAAGGGTATTTATGAAACTTTATAAAAGAACAAGCCCTTTTATGCAAAATAGGTAATTTACAAAAGTAACTTTCCAAAATTACTAGAAGTAAAAAAGGTAATAATGTAAGTAATCATGACTTACTTAGCAAATTGCGAATAGGTCCAAGGTTATATGTAATTTACACTAACAATAACAAAGATGTTATAAAATTCAAATTTAGTCCAAGTCTTAAAATAAAACTTCATATTGTGAGTTTTGGAATTCAACCCCTAAAACAAAGTTGTAGAGTTCGAAAAGTTGTACAACTTTCATTTTGGTTACATTTTTGTTTGAGCCCTAGAACAGCGGTTAAAATAGTCTTTACCGAGAGGTCCCTGCAATTTTCTAAAATTACAAACAGGTCCCTGGGAAAATCCCCTTTCTCTTCCTCCTTTGGCGCTGCTCTGTTTTTGCTGTGTTCTCTGCTCTGCAACCGCCGCCGTCCGGCCACCGTTGACACCTCCTGCTGCTGCAGTTCACCGCTGTCCCACCCTTGCCACATCCTGCTGCAGAATTTTCCACGCGTCGCTACCCCCAGCTCCTTCTCCTCTGGCGCCCTTATCTCTTCCCCACAGGCGGCAGCTCTGTCCAATTCCATTTTTCCCTCCTCTCTCCCATTCCTCCACCAGGCAGCGGTTCACAGGCTCGGGTCGCAGGAGCTGGGCGCCGGCGATGCAGAGTGGTTCCAGGCGGCGGCTGCGGCGAGACTCGGGCGCGTGCAGCTCGGCCGGGCCCAGGCGCGGGAGCAGCGCTAGCGCGGGCGGCCGGCCGCAGCAGGCGCACGCGCGGGCCGGCCCAGGCAGCCGCGGGCGCCAGCGCAGGCGGCCCCACGCGGGGCGCGCACGGCGCAGCTGCGCGGCGGCTCGGCGGGCGTGGGCCGCGGCAGGTGCTGGCGGTCGGCGCTGCGCTGGAGGCAGGCGGAGGGGCGGCAGCCGCCAGGCGAGCGGGCCCAGGAGGCGCGGGAGCAGGCGGGAGCAGGCGGCTGGCGCTCGGTGGCTTGCGGGCGCTGGTGCGGCGCGCGGCTCGGGCGCTGCGCGGCCCCGGGCAGGCGACGGCAGGCGGCCGCGCGGCTGGCGAGCGGCCCACGCGCAGGAGGCACAGGCAAGCCGGCGTGGCAGCTAGGCGTACGCACGACCGGAGCTGCTCTGCTCCTCTAAATTTTTTTCCCCCCCACCGTCGAGGACCTCCTGTTGGCCTTCCTCCTCACCCTTTGATCCCCAAAATGAATTCGTGGTATACTACTCGTCCTTCCCCGGCTGCCGGCATGGCTTGCTTCCACCAAAACTGAGCCCCCACGGCGCCTCCTCTGTTTCAAGCTCACAGGAAGGACCTCGTGCAACAATTAAGACAAGGTCAGGGTGTTTTCTGCAAAGCCTAGACTCATATAAACAGTGTAGTTCGAGGACCTGTGTGTAAAGGTGTTTATTGTTTTATGTGAAGTGATGTGCTGAACTTTGAAAATCCCTAGAAAATCGTAGAAAATTCAAAAAAATATAAAACCAGTTGTACTTGAATCTTCATTTCAAATTCTATCACTTTTGTTTTATGACCATGCTGTGAAAATAGATAGTTTGTACTGTATTAAGAATAGAAGTGGATGGGTGTTCATTATTTCATGTGAGTGATATTCTTAACTTGTAAATTCAATAGAGAAGTGTAGGAAATTCTAAAAATTGCAAAACCAGTTTTGTTAGAAACTAGATTTTGAGATCTACAACTTCTATTAAGTGAGTTTGATATGAAACCAAATAGTTTAGAATCTATATTAAATCTAAGATAAGAGAGAGTGTAAAATTCATAGCTCCTACGTATTAACTATGTAGATCATGATTTTTGTTATACAATTTTTATAGGTTAAGTATGAATTGATGTGGAATTTTCAAACCTAATTTTGTTTTGTAACTTAAATTCTTTTAAGTTAATTAATTCAATTTGTTTATAGAAGGAATAGCTAAGCTATGTTCAGTCATGTTTGCTTATTATTACAATGTGTTTTCTTGTGTCGCTTGTTTAAATCTTAATTAGACTTGTTGTGCAACTTTAAATAAGGTCTAATTCGACGTGAAATGTTTGAATTGTTTTTAGCCTACTGTTTATATGACACTAAACTTATTAGCTATTGGTAGCCAAAGTTCTTGCCATAGATTGACTAAAGATAAATTGTGCACCATGGCTGATGTATTTGCTGCCCCTATGGCAGACTTTTTGTGATGATTGATTAACCTTTTATTCATATGGATGCTCATGCCTTTACTTCAGTCTTGATTGCAATATTGTTAGAGCCCCTTTCCTATGTAAAGGTCCTAGTTTACCTCGTGTATCGACTACTTAGTTAATATACCTTTGTAACTAGGCTTAGCAATCGGCTACTAGTTCAGCTGATTTTCGATAGGCGTGACCCTAACGGCCATAAGCCCCTTGACTTCTTCCATACCGGCAAAAGCCCCTCGGCCCGATGTTTACCACCCTATCGGTCCGATCCAATGTTAGTGCCCTAATTGACCCAGTCCAATCTAGACAACCGCGTTGGCTATACGTCAATCGGTTGTTTTGTTGGTAAAATCGAACCAGTCAAACACTAATTACTTCGGTTAACACTCTAGTCAAGAGTCGGATAGGCACATTCAATAGAGAACGTATTTATCAGCTAAGCACAGTCAGTACAGCAAAGGGAATCGGCTGACAGCCGATTCACACCAGATCGGCCAGATCCGATCAACACTGTAGACAGCCTTCTGAAATAGCCAATACGCACACAATCGGCAACCGATGCCGATGCCCTGTAGATTATGGCTAGCCGATGGCCACACCTATCGACTAGGTACTCTGTCGAATTAAAGTGTGAATCGGCTAGGTGTGAACCTTTGTCAAATAACCGATTTATCTAAGTTTTCACGCTAGATCTTAAGATTCTTGCTTTAGGCTAATCCAAGCTGATTTCAGTTGTTTCCCATAGCGGTCAAATATGGCCGGTCAATCCTTAGTTTTCCTATCCTTATCCACACACTGTTATCAGCCGATTTATCGGCTGAGAGATTGACTATATGCTTACCGGTTACATACCCTCAACCACATCCTCCTTAATCTAACTCCGCACTTATGGTCTCACCAACCTAGTTTAATATTAGTGTTCTATTACATTTAAATCTTGAAATAGATCTAACTTAGATAACCTCATCGGCTGTACAGCACTCAATTGTTGTGCTGATGTAATCCAGCCGATGCAACCACACCTAGTTACCTAAGATAACATTTAAGCATATCTCAATTAGGCACAGCCAGTGCAGCGTAGGACAATCAGCTATACAGCTGATATGCCCCAGTAGATATAAGAGAACATTAAGGATAAAAACCGGCTACACAGCTGATTCACCAATCAGCTGAATACGCTGAGACACAGACCGTACGGATACATAGTTCGACTGGTCTATCAATACACCATCGGCTAGTTACTCGCATTAGTCAACTAACTATGTCAATACATCACTCGACTAATTCTACCCGATGTTTAAATCGGCGAATGTGCCGATACACTAAATCGGCTAGAAGGTCAAATCACCGATTGACTAGTTTTGCTAAAGCATGGATCCGCTATGCTGATACACACGCGATTAGTTAAGTACGCCGATGCTCACACAAATTAGTTAGGACACAGCTGCTTTAGGAAACATCCCTCTGCTAAAGTGATCGATGTTTTCATCGATCAATTAGAAAACCAGTGCACCTGTCAACCGGCTACCCAGACCAAAGTACACAACCTTGGATCAGTAAGATCGCACAGTAGACACACCTCTGTTAGGCCCGACCAAAGCACGTCTATCGGCTAAACCTGATGCATCCTCATCGGTTAAGGTCAAGATCTATACACCAACTAATTAAATAACTGAACATGCTACCTAATGAAGTTAGTATAGATGTTTAGGGTAAACTCCCTGTTGCCTAACGAGACTAGTTAGTTTAGTTAATACTCGATAAATGACTGCCCAATACAGGGTAGTTAGGTTGTTTGTCGAAATGTAATGTTCTTTTATTTGGATTGCAACTTTATCGTGAGTTGAAATGAAAGTGTATGCATTCATTAAACTCCATCTTGCATATCATATAGATTCGATCACTCTCGCCGACGGAAATTACCAACTAATCCCGGAACCAGAAGGAAGTTATTCTGAAGACCCCAGGAACTTCGTCACGGGATTATCTGAAGCCCCGAACCAAAGTTCGGAAGATATTGACTTACTGACTTCAGACCCACCAATAAAGGCAAGCCCCGGACATAACCCACTATTTCAATTATACTGCAATCTATATCTATTTACGTATACTATGCACTAAGTTCTTAGGAATTGCTTTAAAACCCTAGTTGCATTTTCCCTAGGAACCAATGTGATGAATACTAGCACTTGAGTCCGACTAGCTGCTATGCTAATAGGACCGGTAGAAGTCGGGTGGTTTCCTGTCACTCGCGCGATATAGGAGTTGTAATGTTTACATTCCTGTTCTCACTATAAGGATGCCGGACGGGAATTTTGTGCGGTATCATGGTTGAGGTGATACCCCGTCTGTGTTGTTGAATGTGATAAGGTCGCGGTGTGTGCCGATCGGGGTTAAGCGTTTGAAAGTACTAACCACATGCCGTGAGTTATGGGTAAGCGGTAAGCCTAGTAGCCAATCGGCCCGAGGAGTGGACATACCTCCCACCACTCGATTTGCTTCTTCTGGTTACTTATGTTCGACTGAGGAAATACGTGTTGCAAGGGCAACCAGGAATATGGGTTTTGTAGTCGCGCTACAGACGTATGTCCTGCACGAGTGATGTGCGTATGTTCCTGCAGTCGCTTGTGGTGGACCTGTCCACGAGTCGGAATGAAAAGCAAACGGTTGCTTCGGAATGACCCTGTGGTGTTCCAAGCGTGTGTGTTAGGTTTACCTTGCAAGGTTAAATTCGATTCGAATCGTCCGCTTCTCACGAAGATTGAGACTGCTTGATCCCTTTATCACACAGAGTAAGAAGAGCAACTATATGATAAGTAATACTGATGGTTGAGATTAAGAGCTCTACCTTGCTTGCTTAGTTATAGGTGCTTATCTAGAATGGATAATCACATAGAACTTGAAAGCTAAAAACTGAAAATAAGGATCTACTCTTAGTTGCTTTTCAGCTAATTCTAAACCCAGAGCTGTTATAAGCCTTCATGAGTCTAGTTATGGGCTAAGTATACCCAATTCCGGGTAAGCTTTGCTGAGTATTAGTATACTCAGCCTTGCTAGTTATATGTTTTTCAGGTAAAGCCTTTGAAGATCCTACTCTTTCCTTGTCATGGCCCTGTGCTTTTCTAGAAGATTGGTCCAAGGAGTGGGATCCGTCCTCGGCCAACATTGATGATACTGAATGATGTCATGTCTGGGCTTCGCATGACATCCGTCTTGTCGACGTGCTGTAGATCATCGCGTATGTTTTCCGCTGCTAAAAATCATAGCTTAAACAGTTTGTATTGTTTTCTCTAAATTTGAAACTTTGTACTACTTTTATAAACTCTTGTAATGTAATTTACTATAATGTAAATTATGATGGTGATGGTATCTCTGGACTCATCTTCGTGTGAGGTAACCTTATTGATCCTGTGTATCGGTGGTTTATCGGGACGTTACCCGACAGGCCAAGGGATTATACCGTTTGAAGCACGTTGGAGCCCTCAGGAATGGACTCGCGTACTTGAGCCGGTATAATTCAGGTTGGTTCTGCCACAGGTGCGCCTTCTTTTCTGCCTTGAGCTGCTCCTGGTACTCTGCTTGTTGCTCCTTGACCCGTTGTTGGAGCTCGGAGTTGGCCTCTTCAAGGTTCTTCAGGTCATTCTTGAGCAGCCAGGTCTCTCGAGTCCTTTCCTGCTTCAGCATATCAAGCTCGCGCTGCAGATAGCAGTTCTTCGTCTTCTCCTCGGAGATGCGCTTGTGCAGGGCACCTAACTCCCGCGCATCACTCACAACCGCGCGGAGTTTCTCCGACTTCTTCTGGGATTTGGTAATCACATGCTGCGCCAAAGGAGGAGAATGAGTACTAAACAACTCACCAATGCACACACCTGGAACTTTACGCGAGTACTACCATGGAGAAGTCGTATAACTCCTTGAAGGTGCTCTTGAAGGTCTTCAGGTTCTCGGCCGTTAGCAGAAGATCATCCACCAGGTCGGTGGTGATGATGTTCTGGTACCCTGGCCCGGTCCTCAGCACCTCACGGGGACTCTCCGAGGGCCCGGCGGCATCCCCGGACGGCGGCGGCTGGACACCTGCAAGCATACGAAGTAGTCACCACATTGTCCCCGGACCCTGGCATCAAGCCGCGGGCGGGTAAGCGCGTACCTGTACCACTGGTAGGAGCGGCACCAGGGGCCACGACTTGTTCCTCGCCACTGGGCCCGGCTCCCTCCTGCCAGGACCCGGGAGGCAGCAAGTTGGGGAGCCCCGCATCCGCTTCCAGGGCCACGACTTGTTCATCGCCACCGGGTCCGGCTCCTTCTTGTCGGGACTCGGGAGGCGGCAAGTCGGGGAGCCCCGCATCTGCTTCAGGGGCCACCTCTGCGGGTTCAGGCCCCTCAGGCGCCGAGGGCTCGGGGGCTGCTGCAGTTGAGGCAGGCGCCGCAGCCCTGCCCGGTTCCAGCTGGAGTTGCACCGCACTTGCAGCCCTGGCGACATCGACAACATGGTTATCCACGCAGGCGCGGTCAAGCTTTTCAAGCGATTGAAGCAAAACTTACAGTGTCGACTTCTTCTTGGCAGCCTTCTTCACCCGCCAGGCCCGCCGAGGAACGCTCGTCGCTGATGGCGAGGCTTGGCCGGCCGATGGAGGGGTTTCCGCCACGGCAATTGTCACCGCCGCGATGTCGGAGGGGCCTGTCCCCACCCTTTCGGGTTCAGATCCGGGTGGTGGAGCAGGAAGACTGCAAGGGGGTGCTGTTAGTGTTCGGCATCATTGGAACTTGGTAACTGGCCAAAACAGCAACTCCGTACCTGGAGGACTCGACTTCTTCGGCCTTGCGTTTGCGCATCTGCCGCTGGCCCTTCGGCACCGGTGGCAAAGCGCCGGCCAACTCCAAGCTCTGGTCGGAGGAGCTCTCCCGGCGCGCTCCCCCCTCGGTTCCTTCACTCGCCGGCGAGTCCACGCACTCGGAGGACTCGCCACTGCCTTGAACCGTAGCAGGGCGAGTTGTCTTGGTGGCAACGGCGGCGGCCGGGCGCGGTCCTTCTCCGGCTTCTTCCCCCGCCCGCGGGCTCGCGCATTCGGCGGACTCGTTGCGGCTTTGAGCCGCAGCAAGGCGAGCCTTCTTGGCGGCTGCGGCCGCCGAGGGGAGGAGGTGATACGCTTGGGGGAGGTCTGGCTGCGGCGGGTAGCTGCAGTACAACTCCGAGTGCCCCTGCAGAAAAGTTTTTCAGTACACCATCGGCGCAGTAACAGATTTCTTCAGTAAAAGAAGTCGAACACTCACCGGTGGGGGTGGATTTTGCGCGGAGAACAGAGTGGGCACGTATGGCACGGCGTTCACGTCCAGCAGCACCCGCTGAACTCGCTGGAGCGCGACTTCGTCAGGTACCTCTTCTGTGCACATACGAGAAGGGTCAGCGGGGCCGGTGTACTCGAAGCCCAGATTACAGCGCTGCTGGATGGGTTGGACGCGGCGCTTGTAAAAGGAGAACATGACGGAGGCGCCGGTCACCCCCTCCTTCTTCAGTGCATCGATGGCCTCCAGCAGCTCCTTGACTTGAATCATTTCCATGCCGGAGGGTTCAAGGTTCCACTCCCCCCTCACCACGGGCGGTTTGCTTGACTTCGTCGGCAGGGGGGAGCATGGTTCTCGATGTAAAACCAGAGGTTTTTCCACCCAGGAAGGTTGGAGGGGAATCTATATGCAAGGTATTTCTCGCCGGCCTGCTGTCGCAGTTGGATGCCGGCGCCCCCTACCACGGCGAGTTTTTTCGTGGTTGGCTGGGGTTTCACGCGGAAGAGGAAGCGGAATAGATCCCAGTGGGGTTCAATTCCGAGAAATGCTTCACAAAAGTGGATGAAAATGGAGATGTGGCAGATGGAATTCGGGTTGAGGTGATGGAGCTCAAGCCCGTAGTAGTAAAGAAGGCCGCGAAAGAAAGAACAAGTGGGGAGGGCCAATCCCCGTTCGGCAAAATGGAAGAATGTGACGATTTCGTCGACATTCTCCATGGGGAAAGGTTCACGGAAAGAGGGGCGCCAGTTAACAAGGTTTTTCTCTTGGAGCAACCCCTCGGAAACCAGTTTGTTCAGATTGTTAAGGGAGCACTTACTGTGTGATCATTCCTCGGTTGATGGTTCTGCCGCTTTCTTCTTCCCCTCGATCTCCGACTTCTTAGGCGCCATCTCCAATGCGCTACGCCACGAGATGCTCGGGGGCTGCAGGGAGAGGGGCGGGGAAGTTGGAGTAGGAGGATCTCCTTGGGCAGTGGCGGCGGCGTTCGGCTCAGATTGGGGTTTTGGTGGTTTTTGGCGGAATGCGGACTGAAAGCACAATTTTCCCTCCTATGGCCGTGGGGTTAAGTAACCTGCGGGATGGGGAAAGTTACTGTTCAGAAGACCAAGAGTCGTTTTGTGGAATATTCCGAAGGTGAGGGGTCACTTGGTGGTCTGATTAGATTGAATATTTGATTAATCATTTTTTCAGGGTCAATTTGCCCGAAAGAAGGGGTTTTCCGAATCTTTGGTCTAATTGCATCATTTGTACCATCACTTTGGTCTCCCCTTACAGTGTCATTGTTTAGCCTGTATGCCACGATTTTTTGGACCCTTATCTCCAATTTCGTGGGATTTGGATTCAAGGCTCGGGGGCTGTGGGGTACGTGGCATCGACTACTTATTTTTCAAGTTTCTTTGAAGGATAAGGAGGATTACAAATTAATGGGACCCTCAGCCTGATTCTCCGATTCAACCTGAGGCTCGGGGCTACTCCATATGGAGTGCGATTTTTCAATCGCACACCATAACAGAACTAAAATTCGGGGCATGAGCACCTCATAGCTTCGATGCGGCCAAGGAAGTACTCGAAGCAGGGTTTCAAGACGAAGCTTCAGAAGAAGTCGAAGACTGCTTTGAAAGTACTCGATAAGCCTGCAGTACTCAGCTACGAAGAGCTCGGGGGCTTGTCAGACCCGGGGCTACCGGGCTGGGCATGTAGCGTAGTCTACGGAGGTTTAAGAGATTAAGTTCATCTTATCTCTTATTCATTTTGTTTATCTTTTATTTATCCCGTTTAAATAGGAGATAGAGCTAACCAACGCGGAGAGGATCTATCCGAGACATGTTCTGGTAGGATCCCTCGGCAAAGGTTGGTTAGCATCTTTGTAACCCTGGCCTCTCGGATATATAAGGGAGGTCAGGGACCCACTCGAAACAGAAGATCATTAGGTCATTCATTCTATACAGAAGGCAATACAAGCCATACAGGACGTAGGGTGTTACGCTCCGTGCGGCCCGAACCTGTCTAAGTCTTGTGTTCCTTGCACCTTCGAGTTCCTGATCTCGGCATCCCCTCACCCAAAACCTACCACCTTGGGTATATCCCACGGTGGGCAGCCGATTAAACACCAACAACCCTCACAAGATTCAATCGTTCTTTGAGCTTGGTGCTAAGGCCAGGACGGAAACGATCCCGCTTCTTGGTGTCAGTGTCTGCATGATAGCCCGCATATTGACATAGGTGATTAAAGACCTGTGCGTACTGCATTACAGTGCGGGTTCCCTGGGTAAGACCTAAGAATTCATTGAGCTTCCGCTCAATAAGTCCTTTAAGAATATGATGCACCCTAAAGGCGGTCCAGAATTCTTCTGACGTGATTATGTGTCCATCCGGCTGCATGGCATAATAATGATCCCACCAGATGCGGGCAATGCCGTGGAGCTACTATGCTGCAAAAAGTGCCTTATTTGCTTCTGAACATGGTGCGGATAGTAGCGCAAACTTAGACTCAATAGTACGGAGCCATGCATCGGCGTCGAGAGGCTCTTCAGTCTTGTGGAAAAGTGGGGGCTGTGTGCTGAAGAAGTCTTGATAACCAGCAGATGGAGGTTCAACCCGACCTCGTTGCTGGTGATGGTATTGGTTCATCTGTGCCTGCACTAGCTGATTAAGTAGTTCAGTCTATCGTGCCATCACTTCTGCTAGATTTGGCGGTGCTGGTGGGGGTTGTTGGGAACCGCTAGCCTGGTCCAGCCTAAAACCTTCAGGGGTTCCACGCGTAGCACCAACCATCTAAAAAAGAAGATGTACATTATAGACAAACTATTCTTGCTCCTATTTTCAGAAGATATACCGCTGCTTAACAGATATGCGTATCACATATTCTGTTTAACCAATACATTCAAAGTGCAAAGATACACAAACTCAGGTTACGGATTAGAAACTGGTAGTCCTTAATATATCACATCCCGGTGGTCTGCTTATTACAAGTCAAGCCATACATACGCATGCCACATATAGTACAACAAAGTGGCCCTTGGTTAAAGTAGACTACCCACTCCCTATGTCACACTATTTTACACTAAATACATCTCGGATATCGATGATACAGATGAACTAGAAATCGTCGAGGTTGCCCACAGAAGGCTGGCTGCTCGGAATTGAGATATGAAATTCCTTCAATTTCCTCCGGGTCTTCTCCTTCATCTTCACTCTTAGGCTCCTAGGTACACCAGGAGGTGCCGGCTGTTCATGGAGAACAATGATGTGGGCGATGGCATCGTCAAGCTCAAGGGTGAGATCATGGACTTGCTCCTAGAGGAACTCAATAATAGTGTTGCGCTGGATAATCACTGTATCACTCTCGAGGATCTGATACTCTCGGTGGGTGATGGTTTCATCTCGCTGTGCGATAACCTCATCTTTAGCTGTAATCGTGGCTTGGAGCTCTTCAATCTGCGTAACCTGTTGGTCAATATTTCTATGATGACATTGAGATATGCAGGTCAGTTGGTTCATACCGTGGTGCTAAAGTAACTGATAGTGGTGCTGTGCATTCAAGAATCTAATTGTAGCACACAACGTCTCTTCGGCCAAATCTCCCAGCAAATGGCCACAATGTGATCCTCGGAAAACCCACTCGGGGTCACGAGAATCTACTGCAGGGAATAGGCCAATAGGATACTCAGCAACTTCTTCTAGATGTTGGTCGCAGAAAATGTTGATAGCTTCAAGGGCTACCGCTTCTATAGTGTCAACGAGGCGATAACCAACCACATTAATCTTGATGGGTTGCCACAGAGAACGAAAAGGATGTTGAGGGATGGTCGTCTTCACTCTGCACCGAGGAACACCCTCTTCACTATACTCAACTCCATCATATTGCGGGGGCTCGATGTAGCAAAATAATTGAAGTGACTCCCACAAAGGACGTGGAAAACCCTCCCAATGCAAGGCATTGGTATGAGCATGTCCCTCTTGGTCCCAAAAGATCTTTGGAAATTCCACCATCTGAAGCAAGAATTCAAATGGTGAGATTGAAGGTTTTCAACAAATAATTGAATAGACTAGGACAATAAATGTGAGTTAGATGCATGGGATGGCTGGAATGCAACTACCCTACCGAGAACTCACAAGGTAAATGGAACAAGACAACCGACTCTGGTAACAGTAAAGGCTGGAAATCAGATGGATGTTATAGATCTTGAGAATGAAACAATAGATGCCGAGACACTCAACTAAGGCTGTCGCAAGGATCATATCGAGACTACACTGGGGATAGACCACACTCTAGATGTTCATAAAAGAACAACACATTCAATGCATTCACTTTGTTTGATCATGGATTATGCATACACGTACTACTCGACCTCAGAACCAAAAACAACTGCCAAATATCTTTCGACTTACATGGTTAATTTCGGTGGCACAATACATACGTCTCTCTCTATAATAACTAGTCGATAAATCCTATCTGTCTTAACCTATTAATCGTGGTTAATGTACCTGCAGAAAACCATAGTTGTATATCACGAACCTTTCATGCCAGCACGTCATGAAAGCGTCCCCAAACATTACTGTTCACTATAGAAACAGTATCCGTACAATTTCCGCCGTACGGATGACGTTAACATACGTTACATCTGCAACGTATTCATGGGGGTACCGTATAAAATGGGGGTATGAACAGCGATCACCATACCCTATGCCTAACCATATACTCCCAATATGATCAACTAATTGTTGGTATATTGGCAGCATCTCAAGTAAGCCACTGCTTGAGAAGCAGCGTTCGGTTCGCATCACCGATGGGAAGGCCAATCTCTCTCAGTTGGCTGAGGATCCTTACCTTCTTACCTCAACATCGAGTAACGACTCACCCAAATGTAAAATCTAAGATTGGTTGTGCTCGAAAGTAAATTTTGATAAAAATATAGTGCTGGAAGTTAGAGTAGTACTATATATATATAGATTAGTAGCCACCTGATAACTCCCATATAAACCCTTAGGGCTTTACGATCTAAGCACAAACCTTAACGAATCCAACGTAATTTATAAACTCTTTTGTTAACCAAATTTTTATTCTGAAAGCATTTTTAAGAGCTGCTGCAATCCTAGGTACCCATATATCTCTGGTACCGGCTGTAAGCGTAAACCTACAGCTCTGATACCAGCTGTGGCAGGACTGCTTGAATTATTCCGGCTCAAGCGTGCTAGTCATCGCTAGGCAGGCGACAGAAGCTCAACGCACTTCAAACGGAACAACTCATTGGTCTGTCGGGTCACCGCCCGATTCAACCACGATTACACAGGATCGACGTAGGTTTACCTCTCACGAAGACAAGTCCAGCCTTACAAGAGCTCGCAACTTTTACACCACAGGATAATTAAACATTATTACACAAGGGTTTTGTTTCATCCTAGCTAATACAAATTTATACAAGCATTATTCGAAACTTCAAGTTTACCAGGCAGTATTCAGAGTTAGCAGCAAAAACAACAACGCGACTACATACGTCGCAGAGGTAGGCACCATACTCAGCCCAAAGTATGGCGTTACTCTGAAGGGTCATTGCTGGCCGGGGACGGATCCCATTCCACGGACCAGCCAAGCGGAACAGTGCCGGGCCAAGTCAGACTATCCACTTGGGTCACGAACGACATACCTAAAAACCATATTACTAGCAAGGCTGAGTATACTAATAGTCAGCAAGACTTACCCGACATTTGGGTATACTTAGCCCATAACTAGACCATGATAGGTTGATCGGCTCTAGTTTTCTTTTGCTGAAAAGCAACAAAGAGTATGTCCTTACTTTCATATGTTAGCTTTCGGATTCTAGTTTCTTTTAACCATTCTAGGTAAGCACCTATACTAGTCAAGCAAGGTAGAGATTAAGCATCCATCAAAATTATTCCATTAACTGTTACTGTTATTACTCTATGTGGCAGAAGTATCAAGCAGTCTCAATCTTCGCGAGAAACGGACGTTTCTGAATCGAATTTCATAACCTTGCAAGGGATCCTAACTCACACACTCAGAAACTTAACTTTCCGGGCAACCATTCCCATCTTATTCCGGGGCATGGATCAGGGCCACCACAAGCAACTGCAGGACCATACGCACATTCACTGTGCGGGACGTACGCCTACAGCGCGACTGTATGGCCGTACTCCAAGTCCGCTACGCGAAACGTATTCCCACACGTCGGTGCGTGTGTGTGACAAAAACCAAAATTCGAGTGGTGGGGTAAGTCCACTTGCCGGGCCAATCAGGTAATAGGCTTACTACATACCATATTTACGGTATGTGGTTAGTATTTTCAAACACTTGACCACCACTACCACATACTGCGACCTTAATAAACTTAAATCAACACAAACAGGGTATTCTTTCAAGTCATGATATCGTACATAACCCCGTCCGTTATCCTTATAGTGATTGCAGAATAGTAAACAATCAACTCCTATATCGCGCGAGTGACAGAAAATCACTCGACTTCTGCCGGTCCTATTAGCAGAGCATCTATTCGGTAAAGATTCGGAAAAATATTACATAGGTTCCTAAGTTTCATGCATCTAGGGTTTGATTACAACTCCTAAAACTTAATGCACAATATGGATATATAACATAACAAGTGCATAATTCGAAAAACTAGGTTTTGCACCGGGGCTTACCTCCTTGGGTGAGGCTAGGGTCAGGAATGTCAACAACTTCCGAACTTTGGTTTGGGGCTTCAGTAAGATCCTCGGCAATGTTCACTTGGTCTTCATATATACCCTGCTCGGGTTCCGGGACCAATTCGTAGGTTCCGTCTTCAAGCATCGTTGATTCTACATCATATGTGTGGCAGAACCAACCTGAATTATACCGGCTCAAGTACGCGAGTCCACTCCAGAGGGCTCCAACGTGCTTCAAACGGTATAATCCCTTGGCCTGTCGGGTAACGTCCCGATAAACCACCGATACACAGGATCCAATAAGGTTACCTCACATGAAGGTGAGTCCAGAGATACAATCACCATCACATTTTACATCATAGAGAATTACATTACAAGAATTTCCAAAAGAAGTATGAAGTTTCAAATCTAGAGAAAAGATTACAAACTATTAAAGCTATGGTTTTGGCAGCGGAAAACATACGCGACGATTACAACACGTCGTTAAGACGGATGTCATGCTAAGCCCAGGCACGACATCACTCGGTATCACCAATGTTGGTCGGGGACGGATTCTATTCCACGGACCAATTATTTGGAAGAGCACAGGGCCAAGGCCAGGGAAGAGTAGGGTCTTCAAAAGCTTAACCTGAAAAACATAAAACTAGCAAGGCTGAGTATACTAATACTCAGCAAGGCTTACCCGGGATTGGGTATACTTTAGCCCATAACTAGACTCATGCAAGCATTGTAGAGGCTCTGGGTTTATTTTTAGCTGAAAAGCAACAAAGAGTATGAACTACTTTCAAGTTTTAGCTTTCATCTTCTAGTTGAGTATTTATTCTAGATTAGCACCTACACTAAGCAAGCAAGGTAGTGATTATCATCCATCAAGATTATCCATCATTAGTTCCACTTCTTACTCAATGTGGTAAAAGGGATAAGCAATCTCAATCCTCGTGAGAGGCGGACGATTCGAATCGAATTTAACCTTGCAAGGTACACCTAACACACACGCTGGGAATACCAACAGGGCATTCCGAAGCAACCGTTTCCCTCATATTCCGGGTTATGGATCGGGGCCACCACAAGCGACTGCAGGACCGTACGCACACCCAATGTGTACAGGACATACGTCTGTAGCGCGACTACAAAACCCGTATTCCTGTCTGCCTTGCAGAACGTACTCCCACATGTCGGTGCGTGTAAACATAAAATAAAAGTCGAGTGGTGGGAGCGCGTCCATTTGCCGGGCCAATCGGGTACTAGGCTTACCGCTTACCATATTTCGCGGCATGTGGCTAGTACTTTCAAAAACTTAGCCACCACTACCACACATTTCGACCTTAAAGCTTTTATCAAAACAGACAGGGTAAACTTCCAGGTCATGATACAGCACATGACCCTGTCCGTCATCCTTATTGTGGTTGCAGAAATGTAAACATGCAACTCCTATGTCGCGCGAGTGACAGGAAATCACCCGACTTCTACCGGTCCTATTAGCGGAGCAACTATCCGATAAGGACTCGGGAGCATTACATTGGATTCCTAGGATTCATGCATCTAGGGTTTCACTTCAATTCCTAGATGTAATGCAAGATATAATATAATAGAATTAGATTGCAGTGTAAATAAAGTAATAGGACATGTCCGGGGCTTGCCTTTACTGGTGGGTCTGAAGTCAGTAAGTCAACATCTTCCGAACTTTGGTTCGGGGCTTGTGATATTCCTTGGTGACGTTCACTTGATCTTCAGACATATCCTTCGTAAATTCCTGGGAAAACTTGTAGGTACCGTCGCAGAAGTAGTCGTATCTACATGCAATGCAGCATTACACTCAAAGTGTGTATATAAAACTATTTCACTTCACAACAACGTTGCAATTCAACATCCATTTAACATATTACTCACATAACATCTAGAAAGACCTGAGCTAAACTTAGACCGAGCTTAAGAGGGACAACTAATTAGAATCGGTTGCTCGTTGAAGATCACAATAGAGCCGATTGGAAACAACGGGGGTTTAGCCGATGGAAAGGTGCATCGGTTGTGCTTAACAGAGGCGTGTCTACTGTACTATTCTACTGATCTAGGGTTGTGTATTTTGACCTGTGTAGCTAATTGAAGTGTGGTTAAGGGTATGTGATCGATAGATATATAGCCGATTTCTTAGCCGATGAATCGGCTGATGGAAGTGTGTGGACAAGGATGAGGAAACTAAGGATTGATCGGCCATATTTGACCGATATGGAAAGCGACTAGAATCGGCTTGGATCGGCCGATAGCAAGAACCCTAAGATCGTGTGTGCACCTCAACTTGATCGGCTATGTGATAGCCGATATAGGATGGAACAACAGAATGTTACCGGCAGTAGCCGATACTAGAAAGATAACAACCGTTTCAGCTAACCAGCCGATGGTAGAAGCATCGACTGACAGCTGTTACACAGGAACATTATATACTTAAAGAAAACAGATGCTAAGTGGCTGGGTTGATAACCTGCCACTGAAGTATAACTCTGAAGACGTATTAGCTAAGCAGTAGATGCACACAGACTGACAAGGATCTATATACGACAAGGAACTTAAGGAAACAGCAATCAAGACGAGAACAATGTCTTGATGGTAGGGACATGAGCGTTTGTGTGATGGATTAACTAATTACCACACTTTTTCACTTGAAACATACATTCTATAATCTATACTCAGTTACAACACATGCATATTACAAAAGACACAATAAAGCATTCATTTCCTAAGATTTAACCTAGATTACAAATCAAAGACTTTCAACTCAGAATCACAACATTAAACTTGTAGGTTTTGACTTAGGGTTTCAAACAAAACTGATTTTACATTTTTATGAACGTCCTACGAAAATCTATGAAATGTAGAAGTTCATTGGTTTGAAATAAAGAAAACTCTGGAAACCTTACAGAAAACACCCTAGAACTTTCTAAAACGAAGCAATTAAGTCCCTGATCCGGGAAAAACAGATAGCAGGAAGATACTGACGATATTCCGGCAAAGAGATCGCCGGCATTAGAAAGATTCAAAGAATCAGGGCAAACCTTGGGGTAGCCTTAGTCGTGGAGAAGAACAAACGGAAGTGAATTCTCGCGGTGAATAGGATTGGCGTCGATAAGATGAGCTCAACGACGACGAGATTCTGTGGTTGACGAAGTAGCTTGCCGGGAATTGCAGTGGGTAGAGAATGGCCGAAGAAGTAATCTTCGCGGTGATTCGTGGTTATAACGGTTGAGCGATCCACGAGGGGCAAGAACCGTTGAATGTCGGGGATCATGGGACGAGACGATGGAGCCGAATGGGTTCGCTATACCGACTTCTTCGCGAACCCTAGGGTTTTCCTGCTCACGGGTTGAACTTCCTCTTCCCACGCACATGCGATGCCAAAGTCGGGCCGACCGAATATCTCTACTCGCACAAGAAGAAATCCTCCTTGGCTTGACTGCGCCGCACCTCCTCCGAGCTCGTCACGCCCGACCACTGTCTTCGCTTCGCAGCTTCTTTTTCTGATTCGCCACGCCGTACTCACACTTCCGCCTTCGCGAGGACCGTGGTCCGCTTGCATTAGGGTTGTGCCTTCCGTTGCGTTTTCCTCGACGGCCTCTAATGTCCATCACGCGCGACCCTCCTGCACACCAACTCGGTCGCAGCCTGAGCTCGTCCAGCGGGAACTCCGTCATGCGTTGCACGCCGCCGCTCTGCGCGTCGATGCCCTGCATAGATCTTCCTTCTTCTTCCGTTGTTGGTCACGCGCTCGCTTCGGCCTTGCCATGCCTTTGCTGCGCGCTACACTGCTCTGCCGTGCACGCGTTGCTCCACCCGCGCGCTCGCATCTGCCACACCCTCGTTTCTGCCCTCGCCACTCCCGAACCGACGCGTTGTTTCCACTGTGCTATGCTCCCGCTCTTGTTCGCTCAACGCTCGCAAGCCAGCGCCGACTGCTCGCCTGAAGCTGTCGGCTTCGCTCCTGCGCTCGGCTCACGCGCGCCACCCGTGCTGCTCCTGCTCCGGCCACGAGCCGCCGCTGCACGGCGCGCGCATCCAACCCGTCAGCGCCGAGCCGGCCTCGCTTCGCCCCTGGGCTTGGCCTACGGTCCTCCTGGCTGCACTTCCTGCCCTCCAATTTCCCCCTAGCGTTGCAGTTCCCCGACGTAGAACACGGTCACCCGCACTGCACCGCTCAGCCCAGCTTCTATGCTCACCTGGCGTCTGCGTCCGCGTCGCCAGCAGCCGCCGCCCGCTGACCGAGCCGTGCGCCGCCTGCGCTAGCGCCCAGCGCGCCGCCCACTCCCGCGCAGAGCCGTTCGCCCGCGCCTGTGCGCTAGCGCCGCCAGCCTCTCGGTGCCCCCCCGCTTGCGCCACTGCCTGGGCCACCTGCGCGCCACCTGCAGAGCACCCGCACGCCGCCCCAGCCGAGCCGCTGCCTCCGCCCGCCAAGCTGCTCTGCTCCGCGCCGTCCAAGCGCCCTGCACCGGCTCGCCCACGCAGCCGCGCGCCGCGCGCTCCGCCCAGCCGCCAGCGCCTGCTGCCGCCCCGCCTGCGCGACGCCCGCGCGCGCGCGTGGCTGGGCCCGCTGCCGCGGCCCACCGGCCGAGCCGCTCGCTCGGCGCCCGCTCAGGCGCCGCCCCGCCTGGCCGCGCCCCGCGCCGCGCGCGTGCCTGGGCCCGCCTCCGCCTGAGTCGCGCCTCCATCTGCCGCCCACTCCGCCTGGAGCTGAACCGGGTGGTAGAGAAGAGAGAGAAAGAGAGAATCGGATGAGGATGGAAGGAACCAGAGCATGTGCCGCCGGTGGAGACAAAGGAACAGAGGGGAGGCGCCAGGATAAGGGAACAGAGGAGAAGGAGTGATTGGATTTCCCCAAGGGCTTATACGTAAAATCAGAGAAATATAGGGACCTATTTGTAAAACAAAATTTTCCGTTGATTTAAAACCTAAACGAAGAAATGCCCAAAACAAAAGTTGGAGAGTTTTTCAAACTCTACAATATTGCTTTAGGGCCCAAGTTCAAAAACTCAAAACTTGTATGTTTACACATAAAATTTGGAACAAAAGTTGGATTTGAATTACTTTTGTCCTAAAGAGCGTAATTTTATAAAATTCAGGACCTAAATGCAAGCATTTATGACATGTCATGATGACGTGATAGAATCGTCATTATGAGTGGATAAACATATCATGATGACTTGCACTTTTACACTTTAGTCCTGAGTAATTTTGAAAGTTACTTTTGTAAATCAGAAACTTGCATAAAAGGACTTGTACTTTTATAAAATTACGTAAACACCCTTAATTTTTACCATTTTACCCAAAATTTTTTTTTTTACACAATTCAACACTTGCATTGCTAATGCAACTTCTAGATAAATATATATATATTTTTACAAGGGATAAATAAGAAAAGCATATTTACAAAACCATCCTCTACTCATTTTGAAATTACCTTTATCTAGGTACATTTTGCAAAAACAACCCTAAGTTTTTCTGTAATTACAAAAATACCCTTTTATTTGCACTTTAAATTTTCAAAAAAAAACTTCACATAAACACACATAAACTTTATACAAACAAACACATATTTCACTCTAACAAAATATATGTCTAGTTTACAAACACATGAACTGTCACAGCCCTCCCCCCTAAAAAGAATCTCGTCCCGAGATTCGGACGTAAGGCTCTGAAGGGAAGAGAAGCAAATCACCCATTAAATATGGCAAGAAGCAATCGCACTAGAGAAGATTGAGGTTGATGACGAGAGCATGGCGAGATGAGTATAACGAAAGTAAGAAGAGATTGTACATAGGTGAGTTTGACAAGATAAGAGATTGTACATGAGGACGACAAATGTCGGTGACATTCATCACAAAATTCATGGATAACAAATAAGGATGGTACAAGGGTTTGACAAAGTGATGTTTGAAGTATTCTTGCTCAGAGTTTATTACTTAAATGATTTAGAGGATGTTGATTGTAAAACATGCCTATTTATACCAACGCAATCAAGGAATAATGATAAAATGTTCTAGCTCAGAGTGCAATGCTTGGTATATAACCATGAACATGATGCACTGTTGAGATGCATGATTGCAATGATGATGCAATACGAGGATGGAGGACTTCATGCACGATCGAAATGGTGCATAGGACATAATGCAATTACCATGATACTGGCCCAATGATGCATACACCATGATGCAAGAATGATGATACTTGCGATGTATGCACGTATGAAATGCATGAAGTATGATGCATACCCTCATGAGTTGATGATGCACACGACTCACACTCTACAACCGTTCTCTCGTAACTAACACCTGGGTGGCTCTATATCCTTAAACGAGGATCAAAAGTTAGGACACTAATAAGGTTGCATAAGAAGAGTTTGCAGTGGGGTTACGTCACATGTACCTAGTCACCAGTGCGCTCCTAATGGCTCAATCATGTGACTGCAGTGCACATGAGGCCTTAGGTTCCGACACGGCATCATGGTCATGTGATTAAACACCACCACAAAAAAGGAATAGCAACCCTGTAGTGCCAACAGCAACAAGATAGGTCTTAAGAAGCCGAAGACAACCTAAAGCTGTACAGGAGGCACACTCGTTAGTTAGTCTACGGGCTTTCGATGATGATGCAACACCCTGCATTGACCAAAATGGTATATGTTATGATGCATGACTTTTTGCCGGGAGAATTGTATGCAAAATGTAATTATTGTCATACATCTTTTTAATTTATCCAAAATCATCTGAGCAAAAATCGAAGGTGCAACTTTCAGATGTTGTAACCGGAATAGCCAACAATATAAGGTACAACATCATGAAAGGATGGATAAATCACTGAATGATGAATTGAAGGGTTTGCTGATGATTATCAAAATGTAACCATCAAAGGAAGGAACTCAATGGTTCTGCCGAAACAGATTTAAAACAAGATCAAGGATTTGATTTAGCGATCAAGCTAAGATCGACGATAAGGTCCAAACATGACCCAACTGATTTGATTCACTAAAGACTTTCCCAACTCTAGGATAGCCTATCAGATTATGTCGGCTCCTACCACACAAAGTCAAAACAAGCATTCAGATACAAGCGCATATTTCAGTACATCAATGTAACAAACAAGGCAATCAGGTCAATCCAAGATGTCATGATGTATGCACGTTCTACCCGTCCTCACAAACAAAAATAACTGCCAAGTAATCTTGGTCTTACGTGGTTAAATATGGTGGCATCATATAAACACGTCTCTCCCTATAATAACTAGTCGATAATCCTAACTGTTCAAAACCTATTGAATCGTGGTTAGCATTCCTGCAGAAAACACAATATGTATATATTGAACCTTTCATGCCAGCATGTCATGAAAGCGTCCCCAATCATTACTGTTCACTATAGAAACAGCATCTGTACAATTACCGCCGTACAGACAACGTTAACATACGTTATCGAGATAACGTATTCACGGGGGTACCACAAAATGCGGGGGTATGATCTGCGATCGCCATACCCTGCGCCGAACCATATACTCCCAATGTAGTCAATCGAAATTGGTACATTGGCAGCATCTCAAGTAGGCCACTGCTTGAGAAACAACGTTCGGTTCGCATCACCGACGGGAAGGTCAAGCTCCCTCAGTTGGCTGAGGATCCTTACCTCCTTACCTCATCGTCGAATGTGTCGTTACAGAATATAAAGTTGGGGTTGTGCATGAATTTAAGTTTTGGCAGAAAAGTAATGCTGGTAGTTAGAGTTATATATACATATACTATAGCCACCTTTAATTCCCTTATAAGCATTACCCTAGGGCTTTACGTACTAAGTACAATCCTTAACGAATCCAATGTGGTTTTGCCAAACATTTTGTAGGTCAAACTTTTATACCGAAAGCATTTTTAAGGTAAAATGTATCTCCAGAGTAACCTTATAGCTCTGATACCAGCTGTGGCAGAACCAACCTGAATTATACCGGCTCAAGTACGCGAGTCCACTCCAGAGGGCTCCAACGTGCTTCAAACGGTATAGTCCCTTGGCCTGTCGGGTAACGTCCCGATAAACCACCGATACACAGGATCCAATAAGGTTACCTCACATGAAGGTGAGTCCAGAGATACAATCACCATCACATTTTACATCATAGAGAATTACATTACAAGAATTTCCAAAAGAAGTATGAAGTTTCAAATCTAGAGAAAAGATTACAAACTATTAAAGCTATGGTTTTGGCAGCGGAAAACATACGCGACGATTACAACACGTCGTTAAGACGGATGTCATGCTAAGCCCAGGCACGACATCACTCGGTATCACCAATGTTGGTCGGGGACGGATTCTATTCCACGGACCAATTATTTGGAAGAGCACAGGGCCAAGGCCAGGGAAGAGTAGGGTCTTCAAAAGCTTAACCTGAAAAACATAAAACTAGCAAGGCTGAGTATACTAATACTCAGCAAGGCTTACCCGGGATTGGGTATACTTTAGCCCATAACTAGACTCATGCAAGCATTGTAGAGGCTCTGGGTTTATTTTTAGCTGAAAAGCAACAAAGAGTATGAACTACTTTCAAGTTTTAGCTTTCATCTTCTAGTTGAGTATTTATTCTAGATTAGCACCTACACTAAGCAAGCAAGGTAGTGATTATCATCCATCAAGATTATCCATCATTAGTTCCACTTCTTACTCAATGTGGTAAAAGGGATAAGCAATCTCAATCCTCGTGAGAGGCGGACGATTCGAATCGAATTTAACCTTGCAAGGTACACCTAACACACACGCTGGGAATACCAACAGGGCATTCCGAAGCAACCGTTTCCCTCATATTCCGGGTTATGGATCGGGGCCACCACAAGCGACTGCAGGACCGTACGCACACCCAATGTGTACAGGACATACGTCTGTAGCGCGACTACAAAACCCGTATTCCTGTCTGCCTTGCAGAACGTACTCCCACATGTTGGTGCGTGTAAACATAAAATAAAAGTCGAGTGGTGGGAGCGCGTCCATTTGCCGGGCCAATCGGGTACTAGGCTTACCGCTTACCATATTTCGCGGCATGTGGCTAGTACTTTCAAAAACTTAGCCACCACTACCACACATTTCGACCTTAAAGCTTTTATCAAAACAGACAGGGTAAACTTCCAGGTCATGATACAGCACATGACCCTGTCCGTCATCCTTATTGTGGTTGCAGAAATGTAAACATGCAACTCCTATGTCGCGCGAGTGACAGGAAATCACCCGACTTCTACCGGTCCTATTAGCGGAGCAACTATCCGATAAGGACTCGGGAGCATTACATTGGATTCCTAGGATTCATGCATCTAGGGTTTCACTTCAATTCCTAGATGTAATGCAAGATATAATATAATAGAATTAGATTGCAGTGTAAATAAAGTAATAGGACATGTCCGGGGCTTGCCTTTACTGGTGGGTCTGAAGTCAGTAAGTCAACATCTTCCGAACTTTGGTTCGGGGCTTGTGATATTCCTTGGTGACGTTCACTTGATCTTCAGACATATCCTTCGTAAATTCCTGGGAAAACTTGTAGGTACCGTCGCAGAAGTAGTCGTATCTACATGCAATGCAGCATTACACTCAAAGTGTGTATATAAAACTATTTCACTTCACAACAACGTTGCAATTCAACATCCATTTAACATATTACTCACATAACATCTAGAAAGACCTGAGCTAAACTTAGACCGAGCTTAAGAGGGACAACTAATTAGAATCGGTTGCTCGTTGAAGATCACAATAGAGCCGATTGGAAACAACGGGGGTTTAGCCGATGGAAAGGTGCATCGGTTGTGCTTAACAGAGGCGTGTCTACTGTACTATTCTACTGATCTAGGGTTGTGTATTTTGACCTGTGTAGCTAATTGAAGTGTGGTTAAGGGTATGTGATCGATAGATATATAGCCGATTTCTTAGCCGATGAATCGGCTGATGGAAGTGTGTGGACAAGGATGAGGAAACTAAGGATTGATCGGCCATATTTGACCGATATGGAAAGCGACTAGAATCGGCTTGGATCGGCCGATAGCAAGAACCCTAAGATCGTGTGTGCACCTCAACTTGATCGGCTATGTGATAGCCGATATAGGATGGAACAACAGAATGTTACCGGCAGTAGCCGATACTAGAAAGATAACAACCGTTTCAGCTAACCAGCCGATGGTAGAAGCATCGACTGACAGCTGTTACACAGGAACATTATATACTTAAAGAAAACAGATGCTAAGTGGCTGGGTTGATAACCTGCCACTGAAGTATAACTCTGAAGACGTATTAGCTAAGCAGTAGATGCACACAGACTGACAAGGATCTATATACGACAAGGAACTTAAGGAAACAGCAATCAAGACGAGAACAATGTCTTGATGGTAGGGACATGAGCGTTTGTGTGATGGATTAACTAATTACCACACTTTTTCACTTGAAACATACATTCTATAATCTATACTCAGTTACAACACATGCATATTACAAAAGACACAATAAAGCATTCATTTCCTAAGATTTAACCTAGATTACAAATCAAAGACTTTCAACTCAGAATCACAACATTAAACTTGTAGGTTTTGACTTAGGGTTTCAAACAAAACTGATTTTACATTTTTATGAACGTCCTACGAAAATCTATGAAATGTAGAAGTTCATTGGTTTGAAATAAAGAAAACTCTGGAAACCTTACAGAAAACACCCTAGAACTTTCTAAAACGAAGCAATTAAGTCCCTGATCCGGGAAAAACAGATAGCAGGAAGATACTGACGATATTCCGGCAAAGAGATCGCCGGCATTAGAAAGATTCAAAGAATCAGGGCAAACCTTGGGGTAGCCTTAGTCGTGGAGAAGAACAAACGGAAGTGAATTCTCGCGGTGAATAGGATTGGCGTCGATAAGATGAGCTCAACGACGACGAGATTCTGTGGTTGACGAAGTAGCTTGCCGGGAATTGCAGTGGGTAGAGAATGGCCGAAGAAGTAATCTTCGCGGTGATTCGTGGTTATAACGGTTGAGCGATCCACGAGGGGCAAGAACCGTTGAATGTCGGGGATCATGGGACGAGACGATGGAGCCGAATGGGTTCGCTATACCGACTTCTTCGCGAACCCTAGGGTTTTCCTGCTCACGGGTTGAACTTCCTCTTCCCACGCACATGCGATGCCAAAGTCGGGCCGACCGAATATCTCTACTCGCACAAGAAGAAATCCTCCTTGGCTTGACTGCGCCGCACCTCCTCCGAGCTCGTCACGCCCGACCACTGTCTTCGCTTCGCAGCTTCTTTTTCTGATTCGCCACGCCGTACTCACACTTCCGCCTTCGCGAGGACCGTGGTCCGCTTGCATTAGGGTTGTGCCTTCCGTTGCGTTTTCCTCGACGGCCTCTAATGTCCATCACGCGCGACCCTCCTGCACACCAACTCGGTCGCAGCCTGAGCTCGTCCAGCGGGAACTCCGTCATGCGTTGCACGCCGCCGCTCTGCGCGTCGATGCCCTGCATAGATCTTCCTTCTTCTTCCGTTGTTGGTCACGCGCTCGCTTCGGCCTTGCCGTGCCTTTGCTGCGCGCTACACTGCTCTGCCGTGCACGCGTTGCTCCACCCGCGCGCTCGCATCTGCCACACCCTCGTTTCTGCCCTCGCCACTCCCGAACCGACGCGTTGTTTCCACTGTGCTATGCTCCCGCTCTTGTTCGCTCAACGCTCGCAAGCCAGCGCCGACTGCTCGCCTGAAGCTGTCGGCTTCGCTCCTGCGCTCGGCTCACGCGCGCCACCCGTGCTGCTCCTGCTCCGGCCACGAGCCGCCGCTGCACGGCGCGCGCATCCAACCCGTCAGCGCCGAGCCGGCCTCGCTTCGCCCCTGGGCTTGGCCTACGGTCCTCCTGGCTGCACTTCCTGCCCTCCAATTTCCCCCTAGCGTTGCAGTTCCCCGACGTAGAACACGGTCACCCGCACTGCACCGCTCAGCCCAGCTTCTATGCTCGCCTGGCGTCTGCGTCCGCGTCGCCAGCAGCCGCCGCCCGCTGACCGAGCCGTGCGCCGCCTGCGCTAGCGCCCAGCGCGCCGCCCACTCCCGCGCAGAGCCGTTCGCCCGCGCCTGTGCGCTAGCGCCGCCAGCCTCTCGGTGCCCCCCCGCTTGCGCCACTGCCTGGGCCACCTGCGCGCCACCTGCAGAGCACCCGCACGCCGCCCCAGCCGAGCCGCTGCCTCCGCCCGCCAAGCTGCTCTGCTCCGTGCCGTCCAAGCGCCCTGCACCGGCTCGCCCACGCAGCCGCGCGCCGCGCGCTCCGCCCAGCCGCCAGCGCCTGCTGCCGCCCCGCCTGCGCGACGCCCGCGCGCGCGCGTGCCTGGGCCCGCTGCCGCGGCCCACCGGCCGAGCCGCTCGCTCGGCGCCCGCTCAGGCGCCGCCCCGCCTGGCCGCGCCCCGCGCCGCGCGCGTGCCTGGGCCCGCCTCCGCCTGAGCCGCGCCTCCATCTGCCGCCCACTCCGCCTGGAGCTGAACCGGGTGGTAGAGAAGAGAGAGAAAGAGAGAATCGGATGAGGATGGAAGGAACCAGAGCATGTGCCGCCGGTGGAGACAAAGGAACAGAGGGGAGGCGCCAGGATAAGGGAACAGAGGAGAAGGAGTGATTGGATTTCCCCAAGGGCTTATACGTAAAATCAGAGAAATATAGGGACCTATTTGTAAAACAAAATTTTCCGTTGATTTAAAACCTAAACGAAGAAATGCCCAAAACAAAAGTTGGAGAGTTTTTCAAACTCTACAATATTGCTTTAGGGCCCAAGTTCAAAAACTCAAAACTTGTATGTTTACACATAAAATTTGGAACAAAAGTTGGATTTGAATTACTTTTGTCCTAAAGAGCGTAATTTTATAAAATTCAGGACCTAAATGCAAGCATTTATGATATGTCATGATGACGTGATAGAATCGTCATTATGAGTGGATAAACATATCATGATGACTTGCACTTTTACACTTTAGTCCTGAGTAATTTTGAAAGTTACTTTTGTAAATCAGAAACTTGCATAAAAGGACTTGTACTTTTATAAAATTACGTAAACACCCTTAATTTTTACCATTTTACCCAAAATTTTTTTTTTACACAATTCAACACTTGCATTGCTAATGCAACTTCTGGATAAATATATATATATTTTTACAAGGGATAAATAAGAAAAGCATATTTACAAAACCATCCTCTACTCATTTTGAAATTACCTTTATCTATGTACATTTTGCAAAAACAACCCTAAGTTTTTCTGTAATTACAAAAATACCCTTTTATTTGCACTTTAAATTTTCAAAAAAAACTTCACATAAACACACATAAACTTTATACAAACAAACACATATTTCACTCTAACAAAATATATGTCTAGTTTACAAACACATGAACTGTCACAATATGCAATGATTTGAATTAAGTGATTATTAAGTTAATAACTTTCCTTCACGATAAGGTTGCAATCCAACAATTCACATTCAAAACACCATAAAGTAAATGATTTGAATTCCAAGAATTCGAATTTACTTATTATACATTAATCCAATTAACTCTACTAGTAACATAAATAATTTTTATAACTTCAAGTATAAGAGTATTGAGGTTAGGAATTTAACTACACACACTTGAAGTTGATACAAAGCTTCTGTTAATTTCTTATTTTTAAAACTAACAGGTTAGTGGTACAGAAATGAACAAATTCAAACATAAGTTAACAAGTTTTATTTTTAGTTTGAAATCTACAGGGGCTCTGGCTTTGAATTTTGGTGATTGTGTTTACTTCTATAAGATGAGCTTGCCATAAATTTTTCATAAATTTTTGAAAGAAGAAACTAAGGTATTTGAATCAAATTCAAATTTCAAGTTTAAATCAAAACCTTAAGTTAAACAGTGCTATAAATTATTCAAAAATTACTATCAATTACTCAACATCAGAAAGATATATGGTAAAAAGATCTAAGCATGGAAGCATCAGAAACATGCTTGAATAGTCTTAATTCATTTCAAGCTTAATTTGCACAAATTTAAATGAGTTCCAGTTAGAGTTTAGTACTGATGGTGAAATTTACACACAAGTTCACTCATGCCACATACAAGTTGCATACCAAAGATTACACGAAATAAAGCTAGCATGCAAGAGATACATACAAGATTTCCTTTTGTTAAACTTTAAAATAACACTTAAAACATTAAGTTTCAATCTAAACATTAGTAACAAAAGTTGTAGAGCTAGACTCTTAGAGTACAACAAAACTGGTTTGACAATTTTTGGATTTTTCTACAAATTTCTATAGATTTTCAAAGTTAGCAGATTTCAATTGGGGGTTACTGATATTGTTGTAGAAAAGACCCTAGAAAGAAAAGAAGACTTGCAATTGGATCCCTGGTCGGTTTGAACAGAGGAACCGAGCGACGGTGGCCAAATTCCAGCGAGGTGGCTCACCGGCGGCGAGGAGAAAGTGGTGGAAAAGGTTCAGGGGCTCATGGCGGACTCGGGGATGACCGGAATCGAAGAAGAAAGGCTCAGAGGCGATGGTTCGATGGAGGTCCGAGCCGATGCGGCGAAGTTCCGAGAGCGGCGGCGGCATTTCGGCGGTCGGAATGCAGGAGGGTGACACGAAAGTGGCCAGGAAGCTTCTACGCGTAGATGTGGTGCTGGTGCTGAGCTTGGCGAGGGCTAAGAGGGGGCAGAGCGTCAGGACGACGGTGAGACCGAGCGGCAGCGGTGGAGAGGATCGCCGGCGTGGCGTTCTGGGCGGCGTAAACGCAAGTGGATGGACAAGAGCTGGCTAGGAAGTTTCGGTGGGATGTGGCAGTGCCAGGAGAGCACTGGTTTGCGGACGTGGGGCGGCGGAGGCGGCTAACGGCGGTGAGCAGGAATGCGGCAGAGCTCTGGCGATGGTAGTCGAGTGGAGAAGAAAAAGAGGAGGTGAAAAGAAGTCGAGGAGGGCATCTGGACATGCTGCAACACTAGAAGGAGTCATGAGCGAGCGGGGAGCAGCTCCTGGTGGCCAGCGGCGCGATGCGACGGCTTCGGGCGGCGGCGGTGCAATGTGGCTGGACGGGGAAAACGCCAGCAGGGTCGGGCGAGCGGCGGGCGAGCGAGCTGGAGGCCAGGTGGTGCGGGTAGGGCGGCGAGGGGGCAGCTAGCAGCCAAGGAGATCGCCGGCGAGGGGGTGGCGGGCGGCGCAGTAGTGAAACAGAGAGGGAGAGGAGAGAGGAAGATGATGAGGACCTATCCATAATTTTCCAAAAGTGCAAGGGTTTTACTGTAAAGTAAAATTTTCTTTCAAACCATATCCCAAATGAAAATATGCCCAAAATCAAAAGTGCAGAGCTTAAAAAGAACTACAACTTTCTTTGAGGATCAGCTTCAAAGGAGTTAGGGTCTTGAAACTATTTCAAAATCCGACAAACTATGCAATTTCAAATAAAACCTACTTAAATTTCACATTTCAAATGAAACCTTAGGGTAATTCCACTTCTTGCAGTGGTTTAAAAGTAAATACTTGCTTTTGCAACACAAATCTTCATACATTTTGAAATTACTTTCATTCAAACACATTTTATAAAAGAACTCTAATTAAATTTACCCTATATCTTGCATTTAGGTTTTCAACCCATTCACAAGAACAAACACAAACTTTACACTAAACTCTAGTGTGTCTTACTCCCAAGTACCAGAAATGTCACAGTGGGCTCGCCGGAGAATCTCGTGTACGCGATTCCAGCTGCTATTTCGACTCGGGTTTGGTCAGGGAGAAGGAGAGCGAGGAGGGGAACGCGTCAACTGGGTTAAGACGAAGCGCCAGCGGCCGGGGAAGGCTAGCGATGGCGAGGCGCAGTGGCGGAGCTCCGGCAAGCAATCGTGCACGCGGGAAGGTGGAAAACTGAGGGGAAAAGGGCCGGTGAGGATCCTCACCCCAAGGCGGAGCTCCGGAGGCAACTTGCAGTAGCAGCGGAGCGGCGAGGCGGTAGCTACGACAGCGACCGAAGCATGGTGTCAATGGCGGTGGCGGCTAGGGCTTCGAGGACGAGGAGGCGGCGGCTGTGGGATATGGCGGAGCCTAGGGCGAGGGCGGCACTTTAAAAAGGGTGGCCGCAGGTGCCTAGGCGTGCGGGCCCGGGCATTGCACGGTGGGGAGGCCGTGCCGCGACCAGACTGAACATGAGTCCGAGTCCGGCTTGAGGTCGAGGTCGGGGAAGACCCTGACAGGCGGGCCCCGCCTATCAGCGAGTGCGAGAAGAGAAGGGTGCGCGGGCTAGCATGGCAGGGGGAGGAGCTGGTCGGCTGGGCCGGTTGGGCCGTGCGGGAGAAAGTGAGGGGAAGGAAGAGAGGCCAGCTGGGCTTGGGCTGGAAGGAAGAAAAGAGAGACAAAAAAGAGAGAAAGAGAGTGGGCCGAGCCCAAAGAAAAAAGAGGGAGAAAAAGAATTGCATTCAAATGCATTTGAATTTGAATTTGAAATTTAAATCCAAATGGAAGACAAACAATAAAACAATGCAATACGGCATGAAATGCACAAAACCTATATTTCCTTATATTTATTTTTATGGTTAAGTAAATTACTATTAATTTACGGTATATGCTCTAAAATCAAAATATTGGAATAAAAACCTTATGGGTCCTAAAAGAAATCTAGCAAAATTTATTTAAGTTTCTAATTTTAAAATTAGGGTGTTACAAACCTACCCCCCTGAAAAGGAATCTCATCCTCAAGATTTGGCTGGGCCAGTAAAGAGCTGGGGAAATTCTGCGTGTAACTCGTCCTCTTGTTCCCAAGTAGCCTCATCCTCTGCATGGTGACTCCACTAATCTTTACACATCCGTATCCTCTTACTCCGGGTGATTCTCTCCAATGTGTTCAGGATTTTGACCGGTTGCTCTGTGTAAGTCAAATCATCCTAAACATTCAACTCCTCCAGTGGCAATTGTTCCTCTAGTACCCTCAAACACTTCTTCAACTGTGATATGTGGAACACGTTGTGCACATTTGACAGTCGCGCAGGTAGCTCTAGCTAGTAAGCTACCTCACCTTTTAGTTCCAAGATCTTGAACGGGCCAATGTAACGAGGTGACAACTTCCCTTTGACCTTGAATCTGCTCAAACCTCTAATAGGGGACACTTTCATAGACACAAATTCTCCTTCTTCCCATTTCCATTCTGGCACCTTCAATGGTTGTAACAAACTGGCTGGTCTCTGATGTTCTACCTTGACTCTGTGACACACATCGCACAGTGCCACATGAGCTGCAACATCACGCTTCATGCCATACCACCAATATCTTTCCTTCAAATCCTGATACATCTTGGTACTGCCCGGATGGATAGAATAAGCTGAGTCATGAGCTTTCTTCAAAATTTTCTCACGAAGACGATCCACATCGGGCACACATATCCTCTTTTGGAACCACACAGTTTCATGTTCATTTTCTGTGAAGTCAAGTGCCTTGCTTGTTTCTATCATCTCCTTTATCTCCTGATTCTTAGGATCCTCAAGCTGACCCTTCGAGAGTCGGCTCTACTTCCATAGTGATTCCTTCCATATGAGCAATGAACCCAAGGTTTAGTCATTCAAACTCTTTATACAATTCCCGAGGCATCCGGCTAACCATTGTCACGTTCACATAGCTCTTGCGACTCAATGCATCGGCAACTACATTTGCCTTCCCTAGATTATAGTGTATCTCCAGGTCATAATCCTTTATGAGCTCTAACCATCTTCACTATCTTAGGTTGAGGTCATTTTGAGTGAAAATGTACTTTCGACTCTTGTGATCGGAGTATATCTGACATCTGTGACCCAACAAATAGTGCCTCCATATCTTTAGAGCATGTACTACTATTGCTAACTCCAGATTGTGTGTGGGATACTTCTGCTCATGTTTCCTCAACTAACGAGAAGCATATGCAATCACGTGTCCCTCTTGCATTAATACACAACCAAGATCGTGTTTAGAAGCGTCACAGTAGATGTCGAAACTCTTGTGAATATCAGGCATAACCAATACTGGTGCGGTAGCCAACCTTTTTCTCAACTCATCAAAGCTGTTCTAACATGCCTCTGACCATATAAACTTCTTGTCTTTCTCTAGTAGTGATCTAATGGGTTTCACTATCTTAGAGAAGCCTTCTATAAACCTCCTGTAATATCGTGCGAGTCCTAGGAAACTCTGGATCTCTGACGCTGTTGTTGGGGGTTCCCAATTCAACACATCGCTGACCTTCCCTGGATCCACTGCAATACCTCCGCCTGTGATAACATGACCAAGGAACGAGACCTCTCTCAACCAGAATTCACACTTGCTGAACTTGGCATACAACTGATTTTCTCTGAGTTTCTGCAGAACAAGCCTCAAATGTTCCTCGTGTTCCTCCTCATTCCTGGAATATACCAAAATATCATCGATGAACACCACCACGAACTTGTCAAGATACTCCATGAACACTTTATTCATTAGATACATGAAATATGCTGGAGCATTAGTCCTGGTGATGACATTACTGTATATTCAGAAAGCCCGTTCGTGGTGGTGAAAGCTATCTTGGCAATATATGAGGGTCGTATCCTCAGCTGATGATATCCTGACCTCAAATCAATCTTAGAGAATACTCTAACTCCCTTCAACTGATCAAACAGGTCTTCTATACGAGGCAACGGATACTTGTTCTTGAAGGTAACCTCATTCAAAGCTCTATAATCAACACACATCCTCTATGTATCATCTTTCTTCTCAACGAATATCATGAGTGCTCCCCAAGGTGAAGAACTAGAACGAATGAACTGCTTATCTAGCAATTCTTTTAGCTGTTTCTTAAGTTCCTCTAATTCACCAACTGACATTCTATATGGTCTCTTAGCAATAGGTGTAGTACCAGGTAAAACAACTACGATGAATTCAATGTCACGTTCAGGTGGCATACCTGGCAAATCATCGGGGAAGATGTCCGGGTATCACACACAACTCTGATGTCCTCAATCAAATTTGCCTTCAGTTGATTCACAGCACAGTCTATTGCCAACGGAAGTGTTGCAACAAACTCAAATCATTCACCTTCTGGGCTTTTGAGGAGCACTGACCTTTTGGCACACTGAATAGCTGCATCAACCTTGCTCAGCCATCCCATCCCGAGTATGATGTCTATTCCCTTGGAATCCAGTACTACAAAATTTGCACGAAATTCCCTATCCACAATCTTGAAACTGACGCCAAGGCACTGATACATGGCCTTCATATTTCCCCCAGGCAAACTAACTAGCATGTGGCTTGACATAGAATGCACGGGAATGCCATGTTTTGCAACAAACTAAGTAGAAATAAAGGAATGCGATGCTCCAGAATCAAATAAAACTGATGCAAGGGCTTAGTTGACTAGGAACATACCGAACACAATGTCCTGAGCCTCCTGAGCGGTCTCTGCGGCCACATGATTCACACGCTATAACACCCTAAAATTGCAAACTACAAAAAAAATTAAATAAAATGTTAGGTTTAAAGGAGCCACAGGGCATTTGATAAACAATTTTCCTTAATTATAAAAAGAAATATAGGGAACCATAGGATTTGTGCATTTCATGCTCTTTGCGCTGTTATTTTGGTTGTCTTCCATTTGAATTCAAATTTCTTTTTCAAACTCAAAAGCATTTGTTTTGCTTTTTCTCTCTTTTCCCTCTCTCTTCTCTCCTTTGGGCCGAACCCAGCCGGCCACCTTCCCTCCTCACTTTCTTCCCTTCTCTCCCTCCCCAGCAGCCCGGCTCATGGCCTTCTTCCTTTCTCCTTTTCTCTTCCCCCCCCCGCCCCGCACGCGCCCAGCTCCCCGCACGGCCCAAGCCAGCCGCAGCCTTCTCCCCTCCCTTCTTCTTTTTCCCTCGTGCGCAGCCCACTCCTCGCTCCCGGCCCAATCCGCCCGCGCCCGCTCCTTCCTCTCTTTCCCCCGCTGACCAACGGGCCCCACTTGTTGGCGCCGTCTCCCTCCTCGCGCCCAACTCAGACCCGAGTCCGAGTCCGGCCGGTGCGCGTTGCCACATCGCGTGGGGCCACGGGCCCGCCCGCCTAGGCACCCCAGGGCCGCCTCTATTTAAGGTGCCGCCGCCCGTGCCCTAGCCCCAAGTCGCAACCGCCGCCTCCCACCCCCGAAACCCTAACGCGCGCGCCCGCCGCCGCCGCCTTTGTCGCCCGCACCTTGGGTCGCCGCCGCGCCATCGTTCCGCCGCCCCTTCGCTGCCGCTAGCCGCCGCCAGAGCTTCACCGCGGGGTAAGGAAGCTCGCCGGCCGCTTTCCCCTCTCTTTCTCGCTCCCCCACGCCCGCACGGCCTCGCCATCGCCCCGCGCCACCACTCGCTGTCATGCCATTGCTCCGGCCGATGCCGGCGCTCATAATCACCCTAATTGGGTTCCCCTCATCGCGCTCCACCTCCCCGTCCAAACCGCGCTCGAAACCGAGGCCGGGAATGCGATTTTGCAGTTTCCCCGGCGAGCCGCCACCGCACGCCATCGTCCCCAACTCACCGCCGGTGCCCCGCCGCCGCTCCCGCGCCGCCCCAAGCCGCCAACCCATCCCCACCGTCAGATCTCGATCCAATGGCCCAGATCCAATTCAACCCGAGTCAATAGATCAGCATCCCGGTCAACCTGTGACCTTTTTGCAGATTAGCCCTTAAGTTTTCTGGAAATCAACCCGCAGTCCTTTCCAGTTCAAAAGTAATCGCGGATAGGTCCTTTTCTTTCTGTTTAGGCCCCTATAGTTTTCCAAAATAGAACCCGCCATCCAATATCCCTCTATTTTACATTCTAACCCCTCTATCTAGGGTTTAATTACAATCTAGCCCTTGGTTTCTTCTGTCAGAGCCCTTTTAGATCCAAAACCATTACAAATAGGTCCCTGGAACCCTATTTGAACCCTAATTTCTCCGTTTTAACTCTGGTTTCAACAATTCTTGCGCTCATGCGATCCTTGCAGCATAAGCAGTAACTTTTTAAGGTTATTTTATTCTATTTTTATTGATTGATGTACTGTTCTTATTTTATTCTATTTGTTTGCTTGTATGTACTTGTGTACGATGATAGACGATACGCAGTTTGAGGGTCCGCAAGAGCCGAGCTTTGAAGAATTTCCTGAGCAGCAGCAGTTTGCTAACAAAGGCAAGTGGTCCTTGATCATGTTTCAGTCCTATTAATACCACAATTACGCCTTTACTTTATATGCATGCATGTGTCTAGAATATGATGGATCCCAAGAAAAGTACATGCCTAGTTTCAATTGAACTTTCTTGATTAAACCTGGGCATTTATATTCATGTTGTAGCTACGCTAATTGCTCCTACATAGATTTTGGTTGGATAACCTGGATATCGTGGTAATGTTTTACTTATTTTGGAATAATGTTTGGTGATAAATAAGATTATTGAATCAATTGGAACATGGACAACCACCCAGGAAAACAGTACAACCACAATACTATATGGCTCTGGTCTTGGCTAACTAATTAGAAACTCTAGCTTATGATGATCTTACTGAAAGGTCAAGAGGGGTTGCATCGTTGGGGTATAGCTTGGTCCTCTTGAGGGTGTGATATGGTCCTAGGTAAGGCGTCCGCCGCATTAGGGGGAGTTATGACCGCTTTGACTTGAAACGTTAGCAGATTGTCATAAGTTAGGGAATCTTTGTAAAGGCCTTGTAGTGAATCCCTGCCACTCACCTTGGAAGTGTTTAAGGGCCTTGCAAACCCGGGCGTCAAGGAAAACATGAGTTGTGGGTAAAGTGTATAACCTCTGTAGAGTAAAAACTAATATATCAGCCGTGCTCACGGTTAAGAGTGGCTTGGACCCTCACATGATAATTAAACTTAAAGATAATCTAAATCGCTGGTTCTGTTTATTTATCTCTGAGTTGTGGATTGATTCACCTCAGATAGTTTCTTTAAGGGCTGATATAAACTTACATTTAGCTAATTGTGGCAGTACCAACCTGAATTACACCGACTCAAATACGCAAGTCCTCTCTCAAGGGCTCCAACGTACTTCAAACGGTGTAACCCCTTGGCCTGTCGGGTAGCGTCCCGATAAACCACCGATACAGAATCAAATAAGGTTACCTCACATGAAGGTGAGTCCAGAGATACAGTACCATCATATTTTACATCACCGGGAATTACATTACAAGAGTTTCCAAAAGAAGTACGAAGTTCCAAATTTAGAAAAATTATTACAAACTGTTAAAATTATGGTTTTTGGCAACAGAAAACAAATGCGACAATTTACAACACGTCGTCAAGACTGATGTCATGCTAAGCCCGGGCACGACATCACTCGGTATCATCAATGTTGGTCGGGGACGGATCCCATTCCATGGTCCAACCATCCAGAAGAGCACAGGGCCAAGGTAGAGGAAGAGTAGGGTCTTCAAAGACATTACCTGGAAAACATATAACTAGCAAGGCTGAGTATACTAATACTCAGTAAGGCTTACCCGTCTCATGGTATACTTAGCCATGTAACTAGACTTATGAAAGTTTATAATGGTTCTGGATTTAGTTTCAGCTGAAAAGCAACAAAGAGTAGATCCTTAATTTCAACTTTTAGCTTTCAGGTTCTAGTTGATTATCCATTCAAGGTAAGCAACTATAGCTATTCAAGCATGATAGAATCTTTAGCCAAATATCATCTTTGATAATCACAAAGTTGCTCTTGTTACTCTATGTGGCAGAAGGAATAAGCAGTCTCAATCTCCGCTAGAAACGGACAATTCCTGAATCGAATTTCAACCTTGCAAGGGTAAACCTAACTCACACGCTTGGAACCTCCAAAGATCGTTCCGAAGCAACCGTTTGCCTTTCATTCCGGGTCGTGGAACAGGGCCACCACAAGCGACTGTAGGACCGTACGCACACCAATTGTGCAGGACATAAAATTGTAGCGCGACTACATGACCGTATTCTTGTCCGCAGCACGGAACGTACTCCCGCACGTCGGTGCGTGAGAAAAACCATATTACGAGTGGTGGGAGGTATGTCCACTTGCCGGGCCAATTGGTTACTAGGCTTACCGCTTACCATATTTCGCGGCATGTGGCTAGTACTTTCAAATGCTTAGCCACCACTACCACACACTGTGACCTTAACAACTTTTATCAAAACAGACAGGGTAAACCTCTAGGTCATGATATTGTACATGACCCTGTCCATTATCCTTATAGTGATTGCAGAATTGTAAACAGGCAACTCCTATATCGCGCGAGTGACAGGACATCACTCGACTTTTACCGGCCCTATTTTGCAGAGCGTCTATGCGATATGGACTTGGGTTCAATACACTGGTCCGTAAGATTCATGCATCTAGGGTTTCATCACAACTCCTAGACTTAATGCAAGATATAATATATAAATATATAGTTGTAGTAAAATTTAAATACTGGGTTATGCACCGGGGCTTGCCTTTACTGGTGGGGCTGGAGTCAGGGATGTTAGTATTATTATCTTCCGAACTTTGGTTCGGGGCTTCAGATAATCCCTTGGTGACGTTCATTTGGTCTTCAGAAACAACCTCTGCAGACTCTTGGGAGATCTCGTAGGTAACGTTTGCAGAAGTAGTCATATCTACATGCAATGCAACATTACATTCAAAGTGTGCACATAAAACTATCTTAATTCATGATAAAGTTACAATCCAACACTCATTTAATATATTACTCATATAACAACCAAAAACATCTGAAACTAAACTTAGACAGAGCTTTAGGGGGACAACTAATTAGAATCGGCTATTTGTTGAAGATTACAACAGAGCTGATTGGAACAACAGGGGTTCAGCCGATAAAATTGGCAAAGGAGGGAGCTATCTACATAGTTTTAGGAAATCTGCTGATTTCTGGTTGGAAGAGAAATCGGCAGGAGCGGTCTCTGTATGTGAACAGGAGGGATTAGTCGATTTGAGTTCACTTTAGGTCAAATCGACTGATATGGATAGGAATGTTAAAGGTACGGTGCTTCAAGGATAGGAGAAGGAAGGAGCCTGCCGATCAGAGCATGTTTTTGTCTAGCCGATTGGATGTGTATCAGTTCTAGCCGATTGGATGTGTTGTATCGGCCGTGCCAAACAGAAGCTTGTCTGCTGTGCCATTTTGCCGATCTATTAATGTGCGCCTTGGCTTGCGTAGCCGATTTGTGTGTCTTATATCGACTGTGGCTTAATCGATTTGTGTGAGCATCGACGTTCTTAGCCGATCGCTGTGCGCATCGGCATAGTCGATTGGTGCATAAGTGAAACTAGTTGATTTGTGGATCGGTATAGCTAGTCGATCAGTGTATCGGCACGCTAGTCGATATGTGCTTGAGTGTTACCCTAGGTAACTACGTCTTTTTGTATCGGCTTGATTACACCGGCAAATAATGGATTGACGTATAGCCGATAAGGTTATCTAAGTCAGATCTGTTACAAGAACTAAGTGGAACAGAACACTAATATCGGACTAGGCTGATGAGACCACAAGTGCGGAATTAGACTGAAGAGGATGTGTCTGATGGGCTTGTGCCGATGAGAATATGTTTTACAGATGTGTAGCCGATTGGAGTGCGGTTGAGGGTATGTGACCGATAGGTATATAGCCGATTTCCTAGCCGATAAATCGGCTGATAGAAGTGTGCGGCCACAAACTAAGGATTGATCGGCCATATTTGACCGATATGGAAAACAACTAGAATCGGCTTGGATCGGCTGATAGCAAGAACCCTAAGATCGTGTGTGCATCTCAGATTGATTGGCTATGTGGCAGCCGATGTAAAATATAACAGAAGGCTGCATCGGCTACAATACAAGGAATAAAGTATCGGCAAACTAGCCGACGTAGGAGCATATCTAAGGAAGGGCATCGGTTGGACAACCGTTATGCTAAACAGATCTGACAGAGACTAATCTGTCCTATACAACCAGACTAAGTACATTAAACATCACTATTAACTTTGCACAACAAGCTAACTTATTTCTTAAAAGAACTTAGATTATTATTAATTAAGAACTATAGCTTTTGATTAATTAGATAAGTCCTAAGTTAGCAATGGATTCTAATACCATTTAAATTAGGATGAAAAGAGTTATCAAAAACAATTTATTCTAAAATTTTCAGAATATTTTATGCATCAACTAAATTAGAGTAAATAAGGTAAGTAAATCATGTGCAAAACATGAATCATTTTTATAGATCAAACTACTGCAACACTGGGGTTAAAAGTTGTACTAGGTAATTATTGTCCTATAACTAAACTACTGTGAATTTATCAAGATTTTATCTTTACAAAAACTATGCCACAAAAATAAACAAAAAATAGCACCAATAGATTAAGAGTTGTTTATAACTGTAGATATACACAATATCTTGTTCTGAAATTTTGTGAACAGGTTACACTATTCAAGAGCAACACCTTAAAATATTTTCATAATTTTTCATGAACTAGAGCTATTGTTTATGAATTTTCTTTAAAAATAAGCATAAATTCATAATTTGGTGTATAGCCTAATATTAATCCTAATATTTTTACAATGGGTTACACATGCAAAACGAAAGTTGGAGTATAAATTTCAGATATAAATATTAACAGAAATATCCTTAAATAAAATCTAAGCATTGCATCAACATACAACAAAAGTACTCGAATTTCTAAGTAATTGAACAGTAAAGAACTCGAGGTTTTTACACAAAGCTACACATGGGACATACAACCTAAGTTCCAAAAATCAGCCACAACACATGCATATATCATGAGATACAAATAAAACACTCATTTAATAATATTTAATATATATCAGAAAATATACACCTACAGCTCAAACTTCCTACATAAAAGTAGTCGAATTTTACTTAAGAATTCCAACAAAACTAGTTTGGTATTTTTTCGATTTTTCTAGGATTTACTACGATTTTTCAAAGTTTCAGCCAAAGATTTCAAAAAGGCCCAGCGCGATACTATTCATCTGAGTCATGGTCTGTGCAGATAGGCCCCTGGAATTATTCCTATTGTTGTATGGGGTCCCTGGTCACGATTTTTGGAACAGAGAAAGCTCAGGGAGCTTGATTCCAGCGATGGTGTGCTTCCCGGAGGCGAGGGAGAGGTGGGGGAGCATGAGGGACACGAGGGCTACCTTTGGATGGGCTCGGGTGATGCCGGGGTGGCCTGAGGAGGGCCAACGATGGTGACAGTAACTTGCAAATGGTGGCAGTGGTGCTCCGGCGAGCTCCGGCGAGCGGGGTCGATGGGGAACAGGTGGAGGAGCTTCAAGGGGCTGGGGGCAAGCGATTTTGGGGGTCAGCTCGAGAGAAGAGAGGCCGGAGGGGCGAGCTCGGCGTGGGATGGTTGAGCAGCAACAATGGAGGGCAACGGTGGTTTCTGGTAGTGCGACCGTGAGCTAGAACCGGCCTTTTATAGGCCTTAGAGATAGAGGAGAGTGGAAAGGGCGCAATGCCGTGGCCCTGGGTGGCTGCGTTGACGCGGTGGGCGGCGAGCAGAAGTGCCGGCGAAACCGGGCGGCGCTGGCAGTGCCACAGGCAACGTGGCACTCGGTGAGGGGGCCAGCAAGAAGAGCTAGGGCGGTAGCTGGGCTAAGGAGCGAAGCGTGAAGGAGCTAGGCCGCAGGGAGTGACAAGGGGGTGGCCGAATTCAATGGCGGTAGTGCAGCAGAGGCAGAACAGAGGAACAGGAGAGAGGGGAGATGCACCTGTGGAAGAAGAACAGGGAAGGGGGTTCAGGGGCTTATTTGCAAATTACAGAAAATACAGGAACTTTTCTATAACCAACAATAACTTTTAAGCTAGGGCTCAAAAGAAAAAGTGTTCAAAATGAAAGTTGTAAAACTTTTCAAGCTCTACAACTTTGTTTTAGGGTTTGAACTCAAAAACTCAAAGTATGAAGCTTTATTTTAAGACTTTGGACTAAATTTGAACTTTATAAAGTTTTTGTCCTTGTTAATGTAAATTACATATAACGTTGGGCCTATTTGCAAGTTGCTATGTAAGTCATGATTATTTGCATTATTACCCTTTGGCCCCTAGTAATTTTGAAAGTTACTTTTGTAAATCACCTATTTTGCATAAAAGGACTTATGTTTTTTATAAAATTGCACATCAGCACTTTTTCTTCACAGAAACACCCAATTCAACACATCCATTTCCACACAACCATTGCAAATGAAATCTTTGAGTAAATACATTTTTATCTTATAAGGGTTAAAGTAAGAAAAATATGTTTTGCAAAACAACCCTTCACCTATTTTGAAGGTACCTCCTATCCAATTATATTTTGCAAAAACAACCCTAGTTTTTCCGTAATTATAAAAAATACCCCTTATTACTTGCATTTAAGTTTTTAGAAGCTTCACATAAACACACACAAGCTTTACAGTAACAAGCACATATTTTGCACTAACAAATTATGTGCCTAGCTTACAAGTACCTGAACTGTCACAGCCTTCCCCCCTAAAAAGAATCTCGTCCCGAGATTCAGGACGAAAGAGTCTTAATGAAAAAGAAGTAAATCACCCATCAAAAGCGGCAGGAAGCAATCACACCAGAGAAGATTGATGTTGATGGTAAAAGCCGTTGGAGTATGACGAGATGAGTATGACGAGAGCATGGATAGATTGTACATGGATAAGTATGACGAGAAAAGAAAGAGAAAGGTGATCAAGTTTTCATAGAGCTAAGATCACAACATGAGGATGATAAATGTCGGTGACATTCATCACAAAACTTATGGATAGCACGTGTGGATAGTACGAGAGATTGATTTACGAGTGATGTTTGAAACATCCCTGCTCAGAGTTTATTACCCGAATGATTTGGATGATGTTGATTGCAAAACATGCCTATTTATACCGATGCAATCAAGGGATAATGACAAAATGCTCCAACTCAGGGTGCAATGCTCGATATATAACCATGAACGTGATGCACTGTTGTAATGTATGATTACTATGATGGTGCAACACGAGGATGGAGGATTCCATGCATGACCGAAATGGTGCATATGACACAATGCGATTACCATGCTGCAATGTTTACACCATGATGCAAGGATGACGATGCTTGCAATGTATGCACATAAGAAATGCATAAAGTGTGATGCATACCCTCATGAGTTAATGACGCACATGACTCGCACCCTGCAACCGTTTTCTCATAAGTAACACCTGGGTAGTTCTATATCCTTAAGCGAAGATCAAAAGTTAGGACACTTGTAAGGTTGCATAAAAAGAGATTGCAGTGAGTTACATCACATATACCTAGTCACCAGTGCGCTCCTAGTGGCTCAATCATGTGGCTGCAGCGCACATGAGGCCTTAGGTTCCGACACGGCACCATGGTCTTGTGATTAAACACCACCACAAAAGAGGAATAACAACCCTGTAGTGCCAACAGCAACAAGATAGATTTAGGAAACCGAAGACAACCCGAAGTTGTACTGGATGCACACCCGTTAGTCAGTCTACGGATTTTTCGATGACGATGCAACACCATGCACTAACCAAAGATGGTATATGTTATGGTGCATGACTTTTGCCGGGAGAATTGTATTCAAAAAGTAATTATTGTCATAAATCTTTTTAATTTATCTAAAATCATCTGAACAAAAATTGAAGGTGCAACTTTCAGATGTTGTAACCAGAATAGCCAACAATATAAGGTACAACATCAAGAGAGGATAGATGAATCACTGAATGATGGATTGAAGGGTTTGCTGACAATTATCAAGGTTTAACCATCAATGGAAAAGCTCAGTGCTTCTGCCAAAACAGATTCAAAGTAAGATCAAGGGTTTGATTTGGCTGTCAAGCTAAGATCGGCGATAAGGTTCAAACATGACCCAACCCACTTGATTCACAAAAGACCTTCTCAACTCTAGGTTAGTCTAGCAGATTACGTTGGTTCCTACATCACAAAGTCTAGGCGGGCATTCAGATACAAGTAACATACTTTAGTACAACAACGTAACAAGCAAGGCAATTCAAGCAATCCAAGATGACATAATGCATGCACGTTCAATCATCCTTACAAACAAAAATAACTGCCAAGTAATCTTGGTCTTACATAGTTAATTACAGCGGCATAATTAATACGTCTCTCCCTATAATATCTAGTCGATAGATCCTAACCGTTCAGAACCTATCGAATCGTGGTTAGCATACCTGCAGAAAACCACAATGTATCCAATGAACCTTTCATGCCAGCATATCATGAAAGCCTCCCCAATCATTACTGTTCACTATAGAAACAGCATCTGTACTATTACCACCGTACAGACAATGTTAACATACGTTATCGAAACAACGTATTCACGGGGTACCGCAAAATGCGGGGGTATTGTTGTTCATACCCTATACCTAACTATATACTCCCAATATAGTCAACCGAAGTTGATATATTGGCAGCATCTCAAGTAGACCACTGCTTGAGAAACAGCGTTCAGTTCGCATCACCGACAGGAAGGCTAACTCCCCAGTTAGCTGAGGATCCTTACCTTCTTACCTTACCATCGAAAGTGTCGTTACTAAATGTAAAGTTGAGTTGTGCATGAATTTTTAAGTTTTGATAGAAAAGTAATGCTGGTAGTTAGGGTTATATACTATAGCCACCTCTAATTCCCTTAAATATCACCCTAGGGATTTACGTACTAAGCACAACCCTTAACGGTAATAACGTAATTTTTGTAAAATACTTTGTTGGTCAAACTTTTATACTGAAAGCATTTTTAAGGTTAAATGTATCTCTAGAGTAACCTTATAGCTCTGATACCAGCTGTGGTAGTACCAATCTAAATTACACCGGCTCAAATACGCAAGTCCTCTCTCAAGGGCTCCAACGTACTTCAAACGGTGTAACCCCTTGGCCTGTCGGGTAGCGTCCCAATAAACCACCGATACAGAATCAAATAAGGTTACCTCACATGAAGGTGAGTCCAGAGATACAGTACCATCATATTTTACATCACCGGGAATTACATTACAAGAGTTTCCAAAAGAAGTATGAAGTTCCAAATTTAGAAAAATTATTACAATCTGTTAAAGTTATGGTTTTTGGCAGCGGAAAACAAATGCGACAATTTACAACACATCGTCAAGACTGATGTCATGCTAAGCTCGGGCACGACATCACTCGGTATCATCAATGTTGGTCTGGGACGGATCCCATTCCATGGTCCAACCATCCGAAAGAGCACAGGGCCAAGATAGAGGAAGAGTAGGGTCTTCAAAAACATTACCTGAAAAACATATAACTAGCAAGGCTGAGTATACTAATACTCAGCAAGGCTTACCCATCTCATGGTATACTTAGCCATGTAACTAGACTTATGAAGGCTTATAATGGTTCTGGATTTAGTTTCAGCTGAAAAACAACAAAGAGTAGATCCTTAATTTCAACTTTTAGCATTCAGGTTCTAATTGATTATCCATTCTAGGTAAGCAACTATAGCTATTCAAGCATGATAGAATCTTTAGCCAAACATCATCTTTGATAATCACAAAGTTGCTCTTGTTACTCTATGTGGCAGAAGGAATAAGTAGTCTCAATCTCCGCGAGAAACGGACGATTCCTGAATCGAATTTCAACCTTGCAAGGGTAAACCTAACTCACACGCTTGGAACATCCAAAGATCGTTTTGAAGCAACCGTTTGCCTTTCATTCCTGGTTGTGGAACAGGGCCACCACAAGCGACTATAGGACCGTACGTACACCAATTGTGCAGGACATACGCCTGTAGTGCAACTACATGACCGTATTTCTGTCTGCAGCGCGGAATGTACTCCCGCACGTCGGTGTGTGAGAAAAACCAAATTACGAGTGGTGGGAGGTATGTCCACTTGCCGGGCTGATTGGTTACTAGGCTTACCGCTTACCATATTTCGCGGCATGTGGCTAGTACTTTCAAACGCTTAGCCACCACTACCACACACTGTGACCTTAACAACTTTTATCAAAACAGACAGGGTAAACCTCCAGGTCATGATATTGTACATGACCCTGTCCATTATCCTTATAGTGATTGCAGAATTGTAAACAGGCAACTCCTATATCGCGCGAGTGACAGGACATCACTCGACTTTTACCGGCCCTATTTAGCAGAGCATCTATGCGATATGGACTTGGGTTCAATACACTGGTCCGTAAGATTCATGCATCTAGGGTTTCATCACAACTCCTAGACTTAATGCAAGATATAATATATAAATATATAGTTGTAGTAAAATTTAAATACTAGGTCATGCACCGGGGCTTGCCTTTACTGGTGGGGCTGGAGTCAGGAATGTTAGTATTATTATCTTCCGAACTTTGGTTCGGGGCTTCAGATAATCCCTTGGTGACGTTCATTTGGTCTTCAGAAACATCCTCTGCTGGCTCTTGGGAGATCTCATAGGTACCGTTTGCGGAAGTAGTCGTATCTACATGCAATGCAACATTACATTCAAAGTGTGGACATAAAACTATCTTAATTCACGATAAAGTTGCAATCCAACACTCATTTAATATATTACTCATGTAACAACCAAAAATATCTGAAACTAAACTTAGACAGAGCTTTAAGGGGACAACTAATTAGAATCGGCTATTTGTTGAAGATTACAACAGAGATGATTGGAACAACAGGGGTTCAGCTGATAAAATTGGCAAAGGAGGGAGCTATCTACATAGTTTCAGGAAATCTGCTAATTTCTGGTTGGAAGAGAAATCGGCAGGAGCGGTCTCTGTATGTGAACAGGAGGGATTAGTGGATTTGAGTTCACTTTAGGTCAAATCGGCTGATATGGATAGGAATGTTAAAGGTACGGTGCTTCAAGGATAGGAGAAGGAAGGAGCCTGCCGATCAGAGCATGTTTTTGTCTAGCCGATTGGATGTGTATCGGTTCTAGCTGATTAGATGTGTTGTATCGGCCGTGCCTAACAGAAGCTTGTCTGCTGTGCCATTTTGCCGATCTATTAATGTGCGCCTTGGCTTGTGCAGCCGATTTGTGTGTCTTATATCGGCTGTGGCTTAATCGATTTGTGTGAGCATCGACGTTCTTAGCCGATCGCTGTGCGCATCGGCATAGTCAATTGGTGCATTAGTGAAACTAGTTGATTTGTGGATCGGTATAGCTAGTCGACCAGTGTATTGGCACGCTAGTCGATATGTGCTTGAGTGTTACCCTAGGTAACTACATGTTTTTGTATCGGCTTTATTACACCGGCAAATAATGGATTGACGTATAGCCGATAAGGTTATCTAAGTCAGATCTGTTACAAGAACTAAGTGGAACAGAACACTAATATCGGACTAGCCTGATGAGACCACAAGTGCGGAATTAGACTGAAGACGGTGTGGCTGATGGGCTTGTGCCGATGAGAATAGGTTTTATAGATGTGTAGCCGATTGGAGTGTGGTTGAGGGTATGTGACCGATAGGTATATAGCCGATTTCCTAGCCGATAAATCGGCTGATAGAAGTGTGCGGCCACAAACTAAGGATTGATCGGCCATATTTGACCGATATGGAAAACAACTAGAATCGGCTTGGATCGGCTGATAGCAAGAACCCTAAGATCGTGTGTGCATCTCAGATTGATCGGCTATGTGGCAGCCGATGTAAAATATAACAGAAGGCTGCATCGGCAGTAGCCGATACAAGGAATAAAGTATCGGCAAACTAGCCGACGTAGGAGCATATCTAAGGAAGGGCATCGGTTGGACAACCGTTATGCTAAACAGATCTGACAGAGACTAATCTGTCCTATACAACCAGACTAAGTACATTAAACATCACTATTAATTTTGCACAACAAGCTAACTTATTTCTCACTATTAATTTTGCACAACAAGCTAACTTATTTCTTAAAAGAACTTAGATTATTATTAATTAAGAACTATAGCTTTTGATTAATTAGATAAGTCCTAAGTTAGCAATGGATTCTAATACCATTTAAATTAGGATGAAAAGAGTTATCAAAAACAATTTATTCTAAAATTTTCAGAATATTTTATGCATCAACTAAATTAGAGTAAATAAGGTAAGTAAATCATGTGCAAAACATGAATCATTTTTATAGATCAAACTACTGCAACACTGGGGTTAAAAGTTGTACTAGGTAATTATTGTCCTATAACTAAACTACTGTGAATTTATCAAGATTTTATCTTTACAAAAACTATGCCACAAAAATAAACAAAAAATAGCACCAACAGATTAAGAGTTGTTTATAACTGTAGATATACACAATATCTTGTTCTGAAATTTTGTGAACAGGTTACACTATTCAAGAGCAACACCTTAAAATATTTTCATAATTTTTCATGAACTAGAGCTATTGTTTATGAATTTTCTTTAAAAATAAGCATAAATTCATAATTTGGTGTATAGCCTAATATTAATCCTAATATTTTTACAATGGGTTACACATGCAAAACGAAAGTTGGAGTATAAATTTCAGATATAAATATTAACAGAAATATCCTTAAATAAAATCTAAGCATTGCATCAACATACAACAAAAGTACTCGAATTTCTAAGTAATTGAACAGTAAAGAACTCGAGGTTTTTACACAAAGCTACACATGGGACATACAACCTAAGTTCCAAAAATCAGCCACAACACATGCATATATCATGAGATACAAATAAAACACTCATTTCCTAATATTTAATCTATATCAGAAAATATAAACCTACAAATGGTGGCAGTAACTTGCAAATGGTGGCAGTGGTGCTCCGGCGAGCTCCGGCGAGCGGGGTCGATGGGGAACAGGTGGAGGAGCTTCAAGGGGCTGGGGGCAAGCGATTTTGGGGGTCAGCTCGAGAGAAGAGAGGCCGGAGGGGCGAGCTCGGCGTGGGATGGTTGAGCAGCAACAATGGAGGGCAACGGTGGTTTCTGGTAGTGCGACCGTGAGCTAGAACCGGCCTTTTATAGGCCTTAGAGATAGAGGAGAGTGGAAAGGGCGCAATGCCGCGGCCCTGGGTGGCTGCGTTGACGCGGTGGGCGGCGAGCAGAAGTGCCGGCGAGACCGGGCGGCGCTGGCAGTGCCACAGGCAACGTGGCACTCGGCGAGGGGGCCAGCAAGAAGAGCTAGGGCGGTAGCTGGGCTAAGAAGCGACGCGTGGAGGAGCTAGGCCGCAGGGAGTGACAAGGGGGTGGCCAAATTCAATGGCGGTAGTGCAGCAGAGGCAGAACAGAGGAACAGGAGAGAGGGGAGATGTACCTGTGGAAGAAGAACAGGGAAGGGGGTTCATGGGCTTATTTGCAAATTACAGAAAATACAGGAACTTTTCTATAACCAACAATAACTTTTAATCTAGGGCTCAAAAGAAAAAGTGTTCAAAATGAAAGTTGTAAAACTTTTCAAGCTCTACAACTTTGTTTTAGGGTTTGAACTCAAAAACTCAAAGTATGAAGCTTTATTTTAAGACTTTGGACTAAATTTGAACTTTATAAAGTTTTTGTCCTTGTTAATGTAAATTACATATAACGTTGGGCCTATTTGCAAGTTGCTATGTAAGTCATGATTATTTGCATTATTACCCTTTGGCCCCTAGTAATTTTGAAAGTTACTTTTGTAAATCACCTATTTTGCATAAAAGGACTTATGTTTTTTATAAAATTGCACATCAGCCCTTTTTCTTCACAGAAACACCCAATTCAACACATCCATTTCCACACAACCATTGCAAATGAAATCTTTGAGTAAATACATTTTTATCTTATAAGGGTTAAAGTAAGAAAAATATGTTTTGCAAAACAACCCTTCACCTATTTTGAAGGTACCTCCTATCCAATTATATTTTGCAAAAACAACCCTAGTTTTTCCGTAGTTATAAAAAATACCCCTTATTACTTGCATTTAAGTTTTTAAAAGCTTCACATAAACACACAAGCTTTACACTAACAAGCACATATTTTGCACTAACAAATTATGTGCCTAGCTTACAAGTACCTGAACTGTCACACTAATGCTTGCCTAATTAAAACTTGACCAACTAAAAATGCTTATCGCAGTCAAACCACGTCAGCTTTTCCTTGATTATAGCCTTGCATGTCATATAATTTACTCCACTTGCTGAGTACCAACCATAAGTGTACTCACACTTGCTTTATTAAAAATAATGCTGCTCAGAACAAGATAATTGCCCGATGTTCCCCGAAGATATTGAAGAATACTAGGCGTATGCCTCCCAGTCATCTGCCTGTGAAGTTGAAGTCCGCTGCTGTTCATTGACGTTTACTTATTCGCTTAAGCTTAAGACTGTCGGTCATGTAATAAAGTACTATTATACTTTATTTTGTTAATGCATTGTTTCGGATATTCGCTTGTGACGTCTACTGTATGTGCGGAATTTGATCCTGGCGCACATATGGGATGCATTCGGTTACCTTTTCTAAACCGGGTGTGACATAAGTGGTATCAGAGCAGTGTTGACTGTAGGACGTTAGCCTAGTTAGTAATGGTCAAATTTTAAGTCTTATCTCGCTTAGTGACCAAGCTTCTGCCTGCTCGCTTTTGAAAACTGCTTAATTCTTGATTACATCACTATCTTTTTCTCCTTGAACTCATGCTTGTCTCCCAAGTGTGTTTATGTTTTACAAAAATGTAATCTTGCTTTAAGGTCACCCATAGCATTTTCTAAAAGTCCTCTATCTTGCGCTGCCCTCACATTTGTTACAGATGGCCAGAAACAAGCAGACCGCCCGAAAGAGTACCCGTGGACCACCGCATCCGATACATCACTCACAGGAGGTGTCTGACCCGGAGGACGTCGACTACTACTACGATCATTCCAATGGGGATGGGTGGACACCGACACTGAGGAGGAGCCCATGGAGTTGCCAGAGGACCATCCAGAGGTCTCAAGTGGCAGCAATGAAGGCCCTGCAAGAGGAGATGGCGATGATTCAGGTGCCGCAGATGGAGATGAGGATGAGGGTGGTGATGACGACTCAGGTGCACCAGGTGATGACAACGACGATCTAGATGATAATCCAGAGCCAGCCGCCGCCACAAACCCACCACCACTGGAGCCTCACTATGAGAAGCAGATACTTCACTTGGACTCTACTGAGGGTCCATTTCCCGTGCTTCTCTGGAGGGTCATGTAGAGGATTGGCTTTCCGCTGAAGCCGCGTTATGAGGCCCACTTGTTCAAGAATGCACAGCAGGAGGAAGAGTGGTTGGTGGCAATGGTGATCTGTGTTCTGGATGAGAGACCTGGCTGCCGGGTGGAGTACTCCAAACACACTGATGAGGTGCCCAGGAGGACCTTGGCCACAGGGACGAGTGAAGCTGCTAGAAGGGTGCTCTACTATCTTTGCCACGCTTACAAAGACAAGCTCCAGGGCACCGAGTTCCAGTAGTTTCCACGGTGCAAGAGGGGAGCTACTTGTGCGCAGATTCCTGCCCCACCCCCTGGGGAAAGGAGTCTGCTCATGGACACTACGCAGGAGCTGGTCGCCGCTCTCAGCACGGATCTGGACGCAGCTAGGGCAGAGATCTAGGAGGTCAAGAAAAAGCTGATGAAGACCATCAGGGAGAAGGCAATTCTGGAGGCTCGGCTGAGAGGAGATCCAGTGTTACCCCCGGAGTATGACAGTGACGAGCCGAGGGAGTACTTGCCTGAGTCACCCCCTCGCAAGCGCGTTTACTATGGAGAGCCCGGCTACCACACCCTCTATTGTTAGAGAGGATAGATTTAGGAATTAAGATAGGAGTATATTTTCTTTCTAGGTAGGAGTTTCAAAGAGTCTTTTGTAATCGCTAGTTCGAACGATCTTAATAGTGTGTTAAATTAGATTAATGTGAAGGTGTGCTTGGTTTTGTGATAATGGTGTAATTTGGATCTTTGTAATGATTGTGATAGGTTGTGGAGTGATGACCACAATCATATCAAGCTATTAATACAAATATATAGTTTAGTAAAAAAATTTGGGGATGTCTACTTCTTTACTATCTTTATCTTACCCTTGTTCCTACCCTTTTTCCATGATTGATTTCTTGAGTCTCCTTTTTCTAACCTAATCAGATGGTGAACACCAGGTCCGGGTCAGGAGTTGATCCGCCTGCAGTGCCGCGACGAAGGACGCGCGACAACACCAACCTCGATCCGCAACCAAGCCAACCACACCAGGCGCCACCCGCAGGGATAGAGCAGTTTCTCGCCGCCCAGACTTAGCTGCTGACCAACATGGCGAACACTATCGCCAACATGCAGGCTCAGATGAATCAAGCACCACCCCCACCTCCACCGCCAACTAGAGACAGGCATAAGGAGTTCATGAGTCACAAGTCTCCCACATTCTCTCACTCACTGGATCCACTTCAAGCTGATGACTGGATTAAGATAGTGGACAAGATGCTCAACATCGCCCAGTGCACCGATAGGGAGAAGGTCCTTTATGCCTCAGGCAGACTGGAAGGGACTGCCACAGATTGGTGGGATGCTTACACAGTAGCTCATGACAACCCCGACACCATCAACTGGCAGGAGTTCAGAAGCAAGTTCAGGGAGCAGCACATACCCAAGGGCCTGATGAAGCTCAAGAAACAAGAGTTCCTTGCATTAAAACAAGGGATAATGTCCGTGAGCGAGTATTGGGACAAGTTCATCCAACTGTCTTGTTACGCCCCTGCAGATGTCGAAGATGATGAGGAGGAGCAGGATCACTTCAGGGAGGGTCTGATTGGTCCTATCAAGTATCAATTAATGGTGCACACTTTTGACAGTTTCCAAAAAATGGTGGACAATGCCATCATGGTGGAGCATGCTCGCAAGGAGATGGGTGAGCATAAAAGGAAGTTTGAGCCCTCCGGGCAGATCAACAACAATACCCGCCCTCGTTACACGCCCCCGCAGGGAACACCCTTCCGCCCAGGAGGACAGAATGTCAACTTCGGGCAGAGTTAGTACCAGCGCTTCAACCAACAGGGTCAACAGCAGCCGCAAGCTCAGCACGCAGGCCAGTCTGTGCAGCATTCCAACTTCTCGCAGAATCGCCAGGGCACTCCTACGGGCACACCGATGAGAAACAGCGCCCCTGCTCCCGCCGGTGGTAAAACTTGTTTCAGATGTGGTGAAGCGGGACACTATGCCAACCGTTGTCCTAAGGGAAATGGCCAGAACACTCCAGGCCAGTTCAACAACAGCGGACAGAGGCAGACCCCGCAGCAGCAGTAGCCCAGAAACAACAACCAGACACCGCAGAGTAACAAGGGTCAGCAGAACTTCGTTCGCGGGCGTGTGAACCATGTCGCCGCGGAAACCGCACAGGAGGCTCAGGATGTTGTATTCAGTATGTTTCTAGTCAACTCAGCACCTGCATCTGTTTTATTTGATTCTGGGGCATTGCATTCCTTTATTTCTGCCCAGTTCGTTGCAAAATATGGCATATCCATGCATTCCATGCCCAACCACATGCTAGTTAGTTCACCTGGGGGAAATATGAAAGCTTTGTATCAGTGCTTAGGCATCAGTTTCAAGATTGTGGGCAGAGAGTTCCGTGCAAACTTTGTGGTGCTGGATTCCAAGGGAATCGATGTCATACTCGGAATGGGATGGCTGAGCAAGGTTGATGCAGTAATTCAGTGTGCCAAAAGATCAGTACTTCTCACTAACCCAAAAGGTGAAAGATTCGAGTTCGTTGCAACACTCCCATCGGTAGCAGATTGTGCAACAGTTAAAGGCAAATTCGATTGAGGATATCAGAGTTATCTGCGAGTACCCGAATGTCTTCCCTGATGATTTGCCAGGTATGCTACCTGAACGCGATATTGAGTTCATCATAGATCTTTTACCTGGTACTGCACCTATTGCTAAGAGGCCGTATAGAATGTCAGTTGGTGAGTTAGAAGAACTTACGAAACAGCTAAAAGAATTGTTAGATAAACAGTTCATTCGTCCTAGTTCTTCACCTTGGGGAGCACCCATAATATTCGTTGAAAAGAAGAATGGTACACAGCGGATGTGTGTTGACTACAGGGCCTTGAATGAGGTGACTATCAAGAACAAGTATCCATTGCCGCGTATAGAAGACTTGTTTGATCAGTTGAAGGGAGCTAAGGTATTCTCCAAGATTGATTTGAGGTCAGGGTATCACCAGCTGAGGATACGACCTTCAGATATTGCCAAGACAGCTTTCACCACCCGATATGGACTATATGAGTACACAGTCATGTCATTTGGGTTGACTAATGCTCCGGCTTACTTCATGTATCTGATGAATAAGGTGTTCATGGAGTATCTTGATAAGTTTGTGGTGGTATTCATTGATGATATTCTGATGTACTCTAGGAATGAGGAGGAACATGAGGAGCATTTGAGACTTGTTTTACAGAAACTCAGGGATAACCAGTTGTATGCGAAGCTCAGTAAATGCGAATTCTGGTTGGAGGAGGTCTCGTTCCTTGGCCATGTTATCACCAAGGGAGGTATTGCAGTAGACCCAGGGAAAGTCAGAGATGTGCTGAATTGGAAGCCACCTACGACCGTGTCGGAGATCCGAAGTTTCTTAGGGCTCGCGGGATATTATCGGAGATTTATAGAAGGCTTCTCTAAGATAGCGAAACCTCTTACTTCACTACTGGAGAAAGACAAGAAGTTCGAATGGTCGAAGGCATGCCAAGACAGTTTTGAGGAGTTGAGGAAAAGGCTGACGACCACACCGGTGTTAACTATGCCTGATATTCACAAGAGTTTTGACATCTATTGTGATGCTTCTAAGCAGGGTCTTGGTTGTGTGCTGATGCAAGAGGGACATGTGATCGCATATGCGTCCCATCAGTTGAGAAAACATGAGCAGAACTATCCTACACATGACTTGCAGCTACCAGCAGTGATACACGCTCTGAAGATATGGAGGCATTATTTGTTAGGTCACAAATATCAGATATACACCGACCACAAGAGCCTGAAGTATATTTTCACTCAGAATGACCTCAACTTGAGACAGCGAAGGTGGTTAGATCTAACACCCTAATGTAAAATTCTGAGATTTATAATGAATTTAATTTGGCTTCAGTAATTTTCTAAGGATTTATTTTGCCTAGCTTGCATTTGATTTAATTAAATTCCATAAAGAATTAAAATTTATTTTAGGTTCGACATGTTTGTGCATTCATGCTGGTGCATAAGTTTTATTTGATTGAGTGCATAGGAGTTGAATTCAAATTTGATTTGAATCCAAATAGGTTTGAAGTTGAAAACCAGGAAAAGAAATAGAAAGGGATTAGAAAACCCAAGAAATAGGAAAACAGCCCAGGCGGCCCAGCCCGGCCTGCTCCTTTTCTTTCCCTCGCGCCGGCCCAGCTCGCGCAGCCCAGCTCCACCCCGCGCCTTCCTCAGCCCGCGCCCTGCTTCCCTCTCCCTGGCGCGTGGGGTCCGCCTGTCGGCACCCCTCTCCTCACCGCCAGCGCGGCGCCCGCGCTCTCTCTCCCTCCTTCTTGCTGACCAGCCGACGTCCCTGTGGTGCCCTATTCTTCATGTATTTATTTTTACGCTTCCGCACTCCTTGAACCGATTCTTGATTCGGTTGTAATAAAGAATTCATTTGCAATTTATACGCTTTTATTTCGTGATATGTGTTGTGATATCTTGATAATTCTGTTGTATATATGCGTGACTTGATCCTGACGCATATATGATTGCTCGGTTTATGTCTTTCTAAATCGGGTGTGACAGAATTTTTAACACCCTAATGTGAAATTCCAAGATTTATAATGAATTTAATTTGGCTCCAGTAATTTTCTAAGGATTTATCTTGCCTAGCTTGCATTTGATTTAATTAAATTCCACAAAGAATTAAAATTTATTTTAGGTTCGACATGTTTGTGCATTCATGCTGGTGCATAAGTTTTATTTCGTTGAGTGCATAGGAGTTGAATTCAAATTTGATTTGAATCCAAATAGGTTTGAAGTTGAAAACCAGGAAAAGAAATAGAAAGGGATTAGAAAACCCAGGAAATAGGAAAACAGCCCAGGCGGCCCAGGCCGGCCTGCTCCTTTTCTTTCCCTCGCGCCGGCCTAGCTCGCGCAGCCCAGCTCCACCCCGCGCCTTCCTCAGCCCGCGCCCCGCTTCCCTCTCCCTGGCGCGTGGGGTCCGCCTGTCGGCGCCCCTCTCCTCACCGCCAGCGCGGCGCCCGCGCTCTCTCTCCCTCCTTCTCTGTGGCAGAACCAACATGAATTACACCGTCTCAAGTACGCGAGTCCTTACCAAAGGGCTACCTCGTACTTCAAACGGTATAAAACCATTGGTCTGTCGGGTAACATCCTGATAAACCACCGAACTCAGGATCCAACAAGGTACCTCACACGAAGGTGAGTCCAGAGATACAATGCCAAAATATCTTACACCACAAGCAGTTACATTACAAAAATGTACAAATCATCATTAGCTCCCACAGAGGAGAGATTATTACAAGACAGGTTTTAGTTATCAGTCAGAGCAGCGGAATTTGAAAAGCGTAGTCTTTATACACGTCGTCATTACAGATATTATGCTAGCCCTGGCATAATATCACTCGGCGGAATCTGTGTTGGCCGGGGACGGGTCCCATTCCACGGACCAACCATCAGGCAAAGGGTAGGGCCACGGTGTAATGAATGCTGGCTCATCAGAAGGATTACCTGAAGTAAATCAACAAAAGCAAGGCTGAGTATACTAATACTCAGCAAGACTTACCCGGAATTGGGTATACCTTAGCCCATAACTAGACTCATGATGGCTTTTAGCTGTGGGAAGGGTTTTCAGCTGAAAAGCAACAAAGAGTAGATCCTTATTTTCAACTTTTAGCTTTCAGGTTCTAGTTGATTAACCATTCTAGGTAAGCACTTATAACTATTCAAACATGGTAGAATCTTTACTCAAACATCATCTTTGATAATCACATAATTACTCTTGTTACTCTAGGTGGTAAAGGGAATAAGCAGTCTCATACATCGTGAGAGGCGGACGATTCTGAATCGAGATTCAACCCTTGCAAGGTACACCTAACACACACGCTTGGAACAACACAGGGTCGTTCCGAAGCAACCGTTTGCCTTTCATTCTGACTCGTGGATCAGTGCCACCACAAGCGACTGCAGGTCATACGCACATCCAAAGTGCAGGACGTACGTCTGTAGCGCGACTACAAAACCCGTACTCCTGGTTGCCCAGCAACACGTATGCCTACACGTCGAACAAAGTAACCAAAAGAAGCAAATACATGTGGTGGGTGGTATGTCCACTCCTCGGGCCGATCGGTTACTAGGCTTACCGCTTACCATATTTCACGGCATGTGGCTAGTACTTTCAAACGCTTAACCACCACTACCACACACTGCGACCTTATCAAATTCATCAAAACAGACGGGGTATCATCTTGACCATGATACCTCATAAAACTCCCGTCCGTCATCCTTATAGTGGTAACAGGAATGTAACATTACAATTCCTATATATCGCGCGAGTGACAGGAAATCACTCGACTTCTACCGGTCCTATAAGCATAGCAGCTAGTCGGACTCAAGTACTAGTATTCATCACATTGGCTCTTAGGAGAATGCAACTAGGGTTTTAAGCAATTCCTAAGAACTTAATGCATATAGGTAAATATATTTAAATAATATAGGTTGCAGTGTAATAAAGTAGGGGTTATGTCCGGGGCATGCCTTCGCTGGTGGGGCTGGGGTTAGTCAAATTATTTTCTTCCGAACCTTGGTTCGGGGCTTCAGAGAAATCCGCGATGAGAGTTCCGGGGTCTTCAGAATAACCTCCTTCTTGTTCCGGGATTAGCTGATAGTCCCCGTCAGCGAGAGTGGTCGATTCTACATGTTATGCAAAATGAAGTTTAATGGATGCATACATTTGTAGTTCAGTTCACGATAAGGTTGCAATCTAAATAAAGAGCATTGCATATTAACAATCAACTTAACTACCTTGCACTGGGCAGTCATTTATCAAGTACTAACTAAACTAACTAGTCTCGTTAGGCAACCGGGGTGGGTTACCCTCAAACTCCATCTAACTCCTTTAGGTAGCGTATTTGAATACCTTAAGCAATACTACATACATTTAGCAATCTCCTTTTATTAGCTAAACATGGCATTTTAACTTTAGGTTATTATTTAATTATGGGTAGCCTTGAGTTAATTTAGGCCAATTGTAAATTAGCAAAAATAAACTAATACTTATGAAAGTTACCCTAAGTGGGTTTAATTGAAATAATATTACTCTAGATATTTTTATACTAAATAACAACTTACTTAATTAAACAAGATCAAGATTTGAAATTTTAAGGTGTAATTATAACTAGAGTTTTATACTAAAATTAGGGTTCAAAACTTAGGGCATCATAAACTACTCAAGTCTAGTATTCCAGAAAAGTTTCATAAATTTTCATGCATCCTAATTATTATTTATGATTTATCTTGGAATCTAAGCTTAAAATTTATAACTCAAGTTATAATAGGTTTCTGTTTCTCAAATTTTTATGTTATATCATACTCATAAAGACTAAACTATAGTAAAAATTTCATCTCTAAACATGCATAAATACCTCTGAAATTAATTTGCCAAGCTTTTATTAACTTATAACAAAAGTAACCAAATACTCTAGCTAGAGAGCTGATCTATGCTTCAAAAATTTACACAGGGCTACTTACATCACCTACAACACATGCTCCAAAAACTAACAGTAGCAAGGCTATAGAGCATGAGATCCAATTAAAGCATTCCTTTCCTTGTATTTAAAATACAGAATAAACTATGCACTTTCATGGCATGGTTATGAAATAGAAGTTGTAGAATTCATCACAAGGATTCTAACCCAACAAGTTTGGTATTTTTCTGATTTTTCTATGAATTCCTACACATTTTTGAACTTCACTGGTTTGAAATAGAGAAAGGGACTGAAACTTTGCAATAAGGACCCTAGAAGAATTTAAAGGCTTGCAATGTAGCCCTTGGCCGGAGTCAGAGCGGGGAACACAGGTTTGACCGTCGATTCCGGCGAAGTGGGTCGCCGGCGGCGGGGAAGGAAGAGAGGAGAAGCACGAGGAAGTCGAGGGCGACCTTCGGGCGGTTGCGGACGGGGTCGAGAGGGTCGGTGTAGGCCTGCCCACGGTGAGGCCGAGGCGGCGGCAGGGGAAGGACGGCGCGGCGGCGCTCCGGTGGCCGAGCGGGGAGAAGGGTTGGCCGAATAGCTGCGCGAGGATGGGGTGGAGCTAAAGGCGAGGTGGGTGCAAGCGGAGCAGCTGCAGAGGAGCGGGACGACGGTGAGCTCGTGCTCGCCGGCGTTCGGGCGGCGATGGCTACGGCGTTCCGGGGGCTAGGGGCGAGGAAATGGCGAGCTGATAGTTGGAATAGGTCGAGGAGATCTTAGTGGTACTGGTGCGCTCACAAACATAGGAACTGGGCACTTGGTTTGGAGCCCGCCACGGCGGCAGCTCGGTGGCGGCCGAACGGCGACGACGTGCGCGTGGCAAGCTCGGGGAATGCCAGAAAGGGAGGGGAGGAGAAGTGGAGAGGGCAAGGGGCGACACGTGGGAGAGGAATCCAGCAGGAGGTGGTGCTCGGGGCGCGATATCGGCGGCGAGCGGCGGTGGCAGGAGCGGCGCAGAGAGGGAAGCGGCGCGTGCCAGAGGAAGACGAAGCAGAGGTGTCAGGGGGACTTGTTCGTAATTTCCAAAGAGTTCAGGGACCCCTCTGTAAACTAAAATTTTCCCACTGCTACAAAGTGCTCAACATGAAAGTTGTAGAGTTTTTCAAACTCTACAACATTGCTTTAGGGCTTGGGTTCAGAAATTCAAAGTTTACAGCTATTTGGATTACATTTTGAAACAAGATTGAATTTAAATTAAATTTGACTTTGCCCACCTAAATTTGATCAAACTTTGGGCATTTTCTCAAATTTTCTGACCTGTCATGATTACTTGTACTTTTACACACCAACCCTTAAGTAAATTTGAATTTGACTTTTATATTCCAACCATTTCATATGTAACCCTTATATTTGTTTTAATTACACATAAGCCCTTGCTTTCATACAAAGTCTATTTCTTTTAGATTTTAACTTAATATTTGTTCTTTTCTTTGCTCTAGTCAATGAATTTGACCTTTAAGAGTATTTTCACACAATTGCACATAAGAACTTATGAAATCCATAATTTGCTATTACACCCCTAGTCTTTTGTACAAACCTTAACATACATACAACACACTAATACCTAGTGTCCAGATTCTAATTACAGGAATGTTACAGCCTCCCCCCCTTAAAAAGAATCTCGTCCCGAGATTCCGAAGCTGAATAGAACAGAATGATTAGATTTGGGGATTGGCTTGAAGGAAATCTGGAAAATTCCGTTGAAGATAAGACTCAGTTTCCCAAGTCGCTTCTTCTTCGGTGTGATGATCCCATAAGATCTTGTACATCTTAACTGCCCTTCTTCTAGTGAATCTCTCCTTAGTATCCAGGATTCGAAGAGGTTGTTCGATGTACGACAAATCAGGTTCAATCTCAATGGCACATGTCTCAACGATTTCCGTGGGTACTTTGACACACTTCTTAAGTTGAGAGACATGGAAGACATCGTGAATAGCAGCCAATTCAGACGGAAGACGAAGCTTGTAAGCCACTGGGCCACAAATGTTTAAAATTTCAAAGGGTCCAACATATCGAGGTGCTAACTTCCCTTTAATGCCGAAACGTTGGACACCTTTGGTAGGAGATACTCGGAGATAGATAAAATCTCCTATTTGAAATTGTAGAGGTTTTCTCCTCTTATCTGCATAACTCTTCTGTCTGGACTGAGCGGTTTTAAGATTAGATTAAATAACCTTAACCTTATCTTCGGCTTCAACAACTAGGTCTGGTCCGAAGATTTTGCGTTCACCGGTCTCTGACCAACTCAAAGGAGTTCGGCACCTGCGACCATATAACGCTTCGAAAGGAGCCATTTGAAGACTAGCTTGATAACTGTTGTTGTAAGCAAACTCAGCTAGAGCAAGACACTTGTCCCAACTTGTACCATAGTGAATAATACAAGCTCAGAGCATGTCTTCAAGGATTTGGTTAACTCGCTCAGTCTGCCCATCAGTCTGGGGATGATATGCAGAGCTTCGAATTAATTTGGTCCCTAGAGCTGCTTGCAATTGTTCCCAAAATCGTGCAATAAATTGGGGCCCTCGATCAGAGATGATAGTTTTTGGAACCCCATGTAATCGAACGATTTGGTCCAGATAGACTTCGGCATACTTCTTAGCAGAGTAAGTGGTATGCACAGGAAGAAAATGAGCTGTTTTTGTAAGTCTATCAATAACCACCCATATGGAGTCATGCTTTTGAGATGTGTTGGGAAGACCGACAATAAAATCCATGCTAATGTCTTCCCATTTCCATGACGGAATGGGTAATGGCTGAAGTGTACCAGAAGCCTTGAGATGACTGGCTTTGACTCTCTGGCACGTATCGCACTCAGACACATATTTAGCAATTTCTCTTTTCATTCTGGTCCACCAAAAATATTGCCGTAGATCTTGATACATTTTGGTGCTACCAGGATGAATAGAGAACTTGGATAAATGTGCTTCATCAAGGATTTGCTTGCGAAGCTGATGATCTTTAGGTACAACAATACGATTGTTGAACCACAGGATTCCTTGATGGTCAGTGCGAAAACATTTATATTTAGCTTCTCCTAGAGATAGCTTGGATTTGATAATCTTGACACCCTCATCATGGAGTTGAGACATGAAAATTTTATCTCGAAGGGTAGACTCAATAGATAGCTGATTCAGACTTCCTTGAGGAATGATCTCTAAATTGAGTTCCCGCATCTGATTGCAAAGAGTGTCACGGAAAGTTGCTACGGATAAACAGTGACAGTGTGCTTTGCGGCTAAGTGCATCTGCAACCACATTAGCTTTGCCCGGATGATAGTGTACCTCAAGGTCATAGTCTTTGATCAGTTCTAACCAACGCCTTTGCCTCATATTTAGATCAGCTTGAGTAAAGATATATTTAAGGCTCTTATGGTCAGTGTAAATGTTACACTTAGCACCCATAAGATGATGTCTCCAGATCTTGAGAGCATGGATAACTGCTGCTAATTCAAGATCATGTGTTGGATAATTCTGCTCATGAGTCCGAAGTGCTCGGGATGCATAAGCAATAACCCGGTTGTTTTGCATAAGGACACAACCAAGGCCAATTCCCGAAGCATCACAATAGACATCAAAAGGCTGCGTACTATCTGGCTGAGCTAGTACTGGAGCAGTCGTCAGAAGTTTTCTTAAGGCGTGAAATGCTTCCTCACACCTATCATCCCAACGGAACTTAACTTCTTTCTTAAGTAGCTCAGTCATGGGTTTAGCTATCTTGGAGAAGTCTGGAATGAATCGGCGATAATATCCTGCCAATCCAAGGAAACTTCGGATTTGATGGACTGAAGTGGGAGGGTTCCAGTCCATAACTTCTTGAACTTTAGTTGGATCAACTGATATGCCTTGACTAGAGATAGTATGTCCCAAAAATTTCACACTATCCAGCCAGAATTCACATTTCGAGAATTTGGCATTAAGGCGATGATCCCGTAGTCGTTGAAGAACGACACGTAAATGATTAGCATGGTCTTCATTGGTTTTGGAGTAGATCAAAATATCATCGATGAAGACCACCACAAATTTATCAAGCTCCGGCATAAATACAGAATTCATGAGATACATGAAATATGCCGGTGCATTGGTAAGTCCGAATGACATAACCAGATATTCATAAAGTCCATATCTGGTTGAGAAGGCCGTTTTTGGAATGTCACTAGGCCTGATCTTGATCTGATGATAACCAGAGCGTAAGTCAATCTTGGAAAAGACCTTTGCTCCAGCTAGTTGATCGAACAAGATATCAATGCGGGGAAGAGGATACTTATTTTTGATGGTAACCGCATTGAGTGGACGGTAGTCGACACATAGCCTCAGACTATCGTCTTTCTTCTTGACAAAGAGAGCAGAACAACCCCAAGGTGAAGCACTTGGACGTATATACCCCTTATCAAGAAGATCTTGAAGCTGAATTTTCAGTTCTGCTAATTCATTTGGAGGCATGCGATACGGCCTCTTTGAAATAGGAGCAGTGCCCGGTTGAAGTTCAATGATGAACTCGATGTCTCTATCTGGGGGCATTCCAGGCAAGTCGTCTGGAAAGACATCGGGATATTCACATACTATCGGAATATCCTTGACTTTGATATCTGTGATAGCATATGTGCAAGGGTGTAGACATTCTGGCGGAGGCAGAATAAGAGTAATGGCCCCACCATATGGTGAATCAATTTCGATAACTCGGGAAGATATATCTAACCGGACTCGATGTTCAGTCATCCAGTTTGTCCCAAGTATAATATCAATACCCTCCAAACTTAGTAACATCAAATCAGTTTTGATTTCAATGCTACCTAACTGAATTGGCACATATCTACTTATTCGGTTGGAAGTGATATTTCCTCCAGGGGTAGTGATCATATATGACCCCTGGATAGGACAAGAATCAAGTCCTAGTCGGGTACCACAGTTGTTACTAATAAAGCTATGTGTTGCTCCAGAATCAAATAAAGTAACAACTGGTTTGTGGTGAATAGAAAATGTACCCGACATGACGGGAGCTCCATCTGGAAGTTCTGTCAAAGTGGTGAAGTTAATCCGTCCTTGCCGGACTTGCATCACCGGCTTCTTGCCCTTATTCTGGTTACCCTGGGTAGAACCTTGTCCTGGATTAGGTTTCTTGGGCCGCGGACAATCCCGGATGAAATGATCCGCACTTCCGCAATTGTAGCAGCGATAGTTGCTGCCTCTCTGTGGCACTTGTTGAATATTTGGCCGTTGGCCAGATTGTTGTGCCTATTGCGGGGGCACAGGAGGTCTGAACCTTCCTTGTTGTTGAGGCGGCCTAAAAACCAATCTACCCGTTGGAGCATTGCGCTGTGGTGCTCTGGGCGGCATATTGGAAACAACCCGATACCTCGGTGGTTGAGCACTCGAGGGTCCAGCACGGTTCTTCCGCTTCTTCTCGGCATAATGCGCCACGATGCAATCTTCTTGAGTTAAGGCCATGTTAACCAACTCACTGAAAGTATTAGCCCTCACAAGATTCAGGCGTTCCTTGAGTTTGGTGTTAAGGCCCCAACGGAAATGGTCTTGTTTCTTGGCATCATTATCCGCATGATACCCCGCATATTGGCACAGATGATTGAAATTCTGTGCGTACTGTAGAACTGTATTAGCACCTTGAGTAAGAGCCAGAAATTCATTAAGCTTTCACTCCAATAATCCGGCTGGAATATAATGTGCTCGGAAAGCGACCCGGAATTCATCCCAAGTGATGACATGGTCTGTGGGTTGCATGGCGTTAAAATTATCCCACCAGATCTGAGCAGCACCACGGAGTTGTTGGGCAGCAAAAGAAGCTTTGCTAGAGTCCGCACATGGTATTGTCAGTAAAGCGAACTTCGATTCGATGATATGGAGCCATGCATCGGCATCCAAAGGTTCTTCGGCCTTACTGAAGAAAGGCGGCTGGGTACTAAGAAAATCTTGGTAACTAGCCACAGGAGGATTGCGATCATCACGGCCTCCTCGGAATTGATGCTGCTGGTTTTGCTGGGCTTGTACCAGCAGGTTGAGCAGCTCCGTTTGCCGAGCCATGACTTCGGCAAGGTTGGGAGGAGGTGGTGGCGGTTGTTGGGAACCGCTGGCCTGATCAGCCCGGAAACCTTCTGGGGTTCCACGTGTGGCTCCAACCATCTGAAACAAAGGAGATGTCCATCATTAACCATATAGCCTTACTCCCAATTTCAGAAGATATAAACAAAGCACATACTCTATTCAATCATCTCATTTCAGAATCATAAGGATAATGAACAAGATGATAAAACAGGAAACTTATATTACAATATTGGTTCTGTTTGTTCTCCGCATCGTACATCCGAAAGATCTCTACACAGGCCATCTATGTTACAACAATTGGCATGAGATCTAGCTAAGTTACACACTCCTTAAGGTATTACACTCCCCATAGGTTACATCTAGATAGTCGACGATTTGCTAAACTAAAAATCGTCGAAGTTGCCTACAGAAGATTGACTGCCAGAAGTAGAGTGATGGGGACTAAGAACTGGATCCCCATGCTCAGAGTCAATCTCTGAAACACCCTCAATCTCTTCTGGGTCCTCTTCTTCTTCTTCAGGTACTATGGGTATAGCGGGAAGTATTGGTTGCTGCTGCAATTCCTCAATGTGAGCCTGGGCATCATCAGCCACAAGTATCAGATCATGAATTTGTGCCTGTAGGAACTCAATAACAGTGTCACGCTGAGTGATAATATGATCACTCTCATTGATCTGATCTTCACGATGGAGGATTGTCTCATCTCTTGCTGCAATAATTTCATCCTTCTGAGTCACCAAAGCTTGTAATTCTTCTATTTGGGTTACTTGATGGTCAGCGTTCCGATAGTGGCTTTGAGCCACACCAGTTATCTGACTTACCCCATGACGCAGTAGCATTTGATAATGATATTGCACATCCATGAACCTGGTAACCATACGGACGGTTTCTTCAGCCAGATCCCCTAGCAGATGACCATGATGGTCTGTTCGAAAATCCCAGTCCGAATTACCCGGGTCTATGGTAGGAAATAACCCAATAGGATATGCGGCAACTTCAATTGGATGTTGATTGCAGAAGAGTTTGATACCTTCTAAAGCAGCAGTTTCAAGAGTGTCCACTAGACGATATCCAACCACTTCCACTTCTATGGAAGGCCATAAGGAGCGGAAAGGATGTTGAGGAATTATCATCTTAACCCTGCAGCGGGGAACCCCTTCTTCACGATACTCTACCCCATCATACAGAGGAGGCTCTGTATAATGAAACATACTCAAGGATTCCCACAAAAGACGAGGAAACCCTTCCCAATGTAAACCATTGGTGTGAAAGTGCCCCTCCTGATCCCAAAAGGTGCCAGTAGGAGCAGCCATCTGCGACAATAATGCAAATGGTAAGATATTTTTACCCTATTGAGAAAATTTACAAGGTAAAATGGATTAAGATAGCTAATTCTGATAACAGCAAAGGCTGGAAATCAGAAGGATGCCTAAGATACCCAACTAAAGATTCTTACTTACCCAAATTAAGAAATACCAACATGTTGTCTATTTCTTAGGAAGCATCAATTTAAACATTCAATTTAGTTGATTAATGGATTATGCATGCACGTACTAATCGATCTCACAACCAAAAGTAACTGCCAAGTAATCTTGGTCTTACGTAGTTAGTTACGGTGGCACAATATAAATACGTCTCTCTCTATTAACTAGTCGATAAATCCTATCCGTCCTAGTTTCGGAATCATGGTTAGTGTACCTGCAGAAAACCACAATGCATATATATATATATTCAATGAACCTTTCATGCCAGCATGTCATGAAAGCGTCCCCATTCATTACTGCTCACTATAGAAACAGCATCTGTACAATTACCGCCGTACAGACAACGTTAACATACGTTATCGAGATAACGTATTCACGGGGTACCGCAAAATGCGGGGGTATGAACAGCGATCGCCATACCCTGCGCCGAACCATATACTCCCAATGTAGTCAACCAAAGTTGACACATTGGCAGCATCTCAAGTAGGCCACTGCTTGAGAAACAGCGTTCGGTTCGCATCACCGACAGGAAGGCCAAGCTCCCTCAGTTGGCTGAGGATCCTTACCTTCTTACCTTACGTTCGAAGATGTCGTTACAGAAAGTAAGGTTGGGTTGTGCATAAATTTAAGTTTCAACAGAAAAGTAATGCTGGAAGTCAGAATTATATATATATATATATATTACAGCCACCTCTAATTCCCTTAATAACATTACCCTAGGGCTTACGTACTATACATAATCCTTAACGAACCACCGTAGTTCGCAAATACTTGATTAATCAATTTTTATACTAAAAATTACTTTTTAAGGCTAAGTATATCTCCAGAGTACACTTGTTAGCTCTGATACCAGCTGTGGCAGAACCAACATGAATTACACCGGCTCAAGTACGCGAGTCCTTACCAAAGGGCTACCTCGTACTTCAAACAGTATAAAACCATTGGTCTGTCGGGTAACGTCCCGATAAACCACCGAACTCAGGATCCAACAAGGTACCTCACACGAAGGTGAGTCCAGAGATACAATGCCAAAATATCTTACACCACAAGCAGTTACATTACAAAAATGTACAAATCATCATTAGCTCCCACAGAGGAGAGATTATTACAAGACAGGTTTTAGTTATCAGTCAGAGCAGCGGAATTTGAAAAGCGTAGTCTTTATACACGTCGTCATTACAGATATTATGCTAGCCCTGGCATAATATCACTCGGCGGAATCTGTGTTGGCCGGGGACGGGTCCCATTCCACGGACCAACCATCAGGCAAAGGGTAGGGCCACGGTGTAATGAATGCTGGCTCATCAGAAGGATTACCTGAAGTAAATCAACAAAAGCAAGGCTGAGTATACTAATACTCAGCAAGACTTACCCGGAATTGGGTATACCTTAGCCCATAACTAGACTCATGATGGCTTTTAGCTGTGGGAAGGGTTTTCAGCTGAAAAGCAACAAAGAGTAGATCCTTATTTTCAACTTTTAGCTTTCAGGTTCTAGTTGATTAACCATTCTAGGTAAGCACTTATAACTATTCAAACATGGTAGAATCTTTACTAAAACATCATCTTTGATAATCACATAATTACTCTTGTTACTCTATGTGGTAAAGGGAATAAGCAGTCTCATACATCGTGAGAGGCGGACGATTCTGAATCGAGATTCAACCCTTGCAAGGTACACCTAACACACACGCTTGGAACACCACAGGGTCGTTCCGAAGCAACCGTTTGCCTTTCATTCCGACTCGTGGATCAGTACCACCACAAGCGACTGCAGGTCATACGCACATCCAAAGTGCAGGACGTACGTCTGTAGCGCGACTACAAAACCCGTACTCCTGGTTGCCCAGCAACACGTATGCCTACACGTCGAACAAAGTAACCAAAAGAAGCAAATACATGTGGTGGGTGGTATGTCCACTCCTCGGGCCGATCGGTTACTAGGCTTACCGCTTACCATATTTCACGGCATGTGGCTAGTACTTTCAAACGCTTAACCACCACTACCACACACTGCGACCTTATCAAATTCATCAAAACAGACGGGGTATCATCTTGACCATGATACCTCATAAAACTCCCGTCCGTCATCCTTATAGTGGTAACAGGAATGTAACATTACAATTCCTATATATCGCGCGAGTGACAGGAAATCACTCGACTTCTACCGGTCCTATAAGCATAGCAGCTAGTCGGACTTGTGGCAGAACCAACCTGAATTATACCGGCTCAAGTACGCGAGTCCACACCAGAGGGCTCCAACGTGCTTCAAACGGTATAATCCCTTGGCCTGTCGGGTAACGTCCCGATAAACCACCGATACACAGGATCAAATAAGGTTACCTCACACGAAGGTGAGTCCAGAGATACAGTCACCATCATATTTTACATCACAAGGAAATACATTATAAGAGTTTCCAAATGAAGTATGAAGTTTCAAATCTAGAGAAAAGATTACAAATAGTTAAATCTATGGTTTTTAGCAGCGGAAAACATACGCGACGATTACAATACATCGTTAAGGCAGATGTCATGCTAAGCCCGGGCACGACATCGCTCGGTATCATCAATGTTGGCCGAGGACGGATCCCATTCCACGGACCAACCTTCTGGAAGAGCACAGGGCCAAGGCAGGGAAAGAGTAGGGTCTTCAAGGACTATACCTGAAAAACATAACACTAGCAAGGCTGAGTATACTAATACTCAGCAAGGCTTACCCGGAATTGGGTATACTTAGCCCATAACTAGACTTATGAAAGCTTATACTGGTTCTGGGTTTAGTTTCAGCTGAAAAGCAACAAAGACTAGATCCTTAATTTCAACTTTTACCTTTCAGGTTCTAGTTGATTATCCATTCTAGGTGAGCACCTATAACTACTCAAGCATGGTAAGATCTTTAGCCAAACATCATCTTTAATATTCATAACATTGCTCTTGTTACTCTATGTGGTAAAGGGATCAAGCAGTCTCAATCTTCGTGAGAAGCAGACGATTCAGAATCGAATTTTTGACCTTGCAAGGTAAACCTAACTCACACGCTTGGAACATCCAATGATAGTTCCGAAGCAACCGTTTGCCTTTCATTCCGACTCGTGGACAGGTCCACCACAAGCGACTGCAGGAACATACGCACTCCCAAAGTGCAGGACATACGTATGTAGCGCGACTACAAAACCCGTATTCCTGGTTGCCCTTGCAACACGTATTTCCCCAATCGAACATAAGTAACCAGAAGAACCAAATACATGTGGTGGGAGGTATGTCCACTCCTCGGGCCGATTGGCTACTAGGCTTACCGCTTACCCATAACTCACGGCATGTGGCTAGTACTTTCAAACGCTTAACCCGCACTACCACACACTGCGACCTTATCAGATTCATCAACACAGACGGGGTATCACCTCAACCATGATACCGCACAAAACTCCCGTCCGGCATCCTTATAGTGGTAACAGGAATGTAAACATTACAATTCCTATATCGCGCGAGTGACAGGAAATCACCCGACTTCTACCGGCCCTATTAGCATAGCAGCTAGCCGGACTTAAATACTAGTATTCAATACATCGGTTCCTAGGAGAATGCAACTAGGGTTTCAAGCAATTTCCTAAGAACTTAATGCATAGAATACGTAAATAGATATAGATTGCAGTATAATTAAAATAGTGGGTTATGTCCGGGGCTTGCCTTTACTGGTGGGACTGATGTCAGAAATGTCAATATCTTCCGAACTTTGGTTCGGGGCTTCAGTTAATGCCTTGGTGACGTTTATTTGGTCTTCAGGAACATCCTCCGTAGACTCCGGGGAGATCTCGTAGGTACCGTTGTCGAAAACAGTCGTATCTACATGCAATGCAACATTACATTCAAAGGGTGCACATAAAACTACCTTACTTCACAATTCAATTGCAAACCAGCACTCATACAACATACTAGTCACATATCAATCAGAAAGATCGGAACTAAACTTAGATAGAGTTTTAAGAGGACAACCAATTAAGATCAGCTACTTGTTGAGGGTTACAACAGAGCTGATTGGAAACAGCGAGGGTTTAGTTGATTGATGAGTGCATCAGGTTCCTAGATGATCGATGAAAGCATCGATCACTTCAGCAGAGGGATGATTCCTAAAGCAGTTGTGTCTTAACTGAGATGTGCTTAAGTGTTATCTTAGATAACTAGGGGTGGTTGCATCGGTTCGATTACGTCAGCACAACAATTGAGTGACGTACCGCCGATGGGAGTGTGGTTGAGGATACATGACCGATAGATATAGATAGCTGATCTCTCAGTCGATAAATCAGCTGATAGAGGTGTGTGGATATGGAGGGGAAAACTAAGGATCGATCGGCTCTATGTGACCGATATGGAAAATGACTAGAATCGGCTTGGATCGGCCGATAGCAAGAATCTTAAGGTAACGGCAATCAAAACAAGGATAACGTCTTAACGGTAAGGATATAAGCACTTCGTGGGAAAGGATTAACTAGATATCGCATATCTCTGCTTATGACATAACTTCTATAGCTTACGCTTTAGCTATAATACAAGCATACACTATAAAGCACAATAAAACATTCATTCCCTAACATTTGACCTAGACCACACATCAAAGATCTCAACTCAAGATCATAACATAAAACTTGTAGAGTTTGACTTAGAGTTTCAAACAAAACTGATTTTATATTTTTATGAACTTCCTACATAAATCTATGAAATGTAGAAGTTCACGGATTTGAAATAAAGAAAGTTCTGGAAATTTTACAGAAAACACCCCAGAACTATCTAAAACATAGCAATCAAGTCCCTGGTCCGGGAGAATAGATAACAGGAAGTTAACGACGATATTCCGGCAAAGGAATCGCCGGCATTAGAAGGATTCAAAGAATCAGGGCAAACCTTGGTTGTGGAGAAGAACAAACGGAAAGTGAAGTTCCGTGGCGAATAAGATTGGCGAAGAGAAAAGCTCGATGAAAAGGTTCACGAGCTTTCTTGAGGTGTTGTGGTCTTGCTCGGACGATCGGTGAAAGTTAAGAGGTGCTGGATGTTGTGGACTCAGGGAAGAAGCCGATAGGGCCGGATTGGTTCGCTATGTCATTACTTCCGCGAACCTCAGAGCTTTCCGGCTCACGTGCTGAGTCTTCTCTGCTCATGCTCATGCACTACAGAAACACATCCGGTATGCCCGTGCCGTCATTTGCAGGGCCGCCGTACCTGGCTGCAGCTCCTGTGCGTCACTCTCGCTCGCACAAGGTGTAGCTCTGCCGCCTTTTCTGCCAGCTGCGACGTCATCCAAATCGGCCTACCACCGCCGCGGGCAGAACGCTTCCGCTCCACACTTGCGGACGCGCTAGCCCAATTCAGCCCGGACCTCCGCCTTCACTTAGCCGCGCCACACTCGCCCTCTCTGCCTCCCCGAGAACCGAAGCCCGCTCGCACCGGGGCCATCTCCATATCCTTCGCGAGTAGTCCGCAGTGCTGCTCGATCTCAACCGCTGCTTTCCCTTTAACGGCCTCCGACGTCCTCTACGCGCGGCTCCATTGTTTTCCCTGTGCGGGTCCGCGCCGAGTCGTCGCGCCGCGGCATCGCGAGCCCTGAGCTCCGACCGCTCAACACCTGCTCATACCGCCAACTCCCACGCGCCACCACGCGCATGCTTGCGCCACTCGCTCGGCACCACCCACGAACCGCTCCTGTGCCGCTGTAGCGCACGCCTGCTGCCTCACCCGCGTGCCTGGGCCACTCCGCGCGTCACTGCTCACTCCGGGCTGCTCGCCTCCGCCCGGGTCTCGCACCTATTGTGCTCGTACGCGTCCTGCACGCCATTGCTTGCTCGGGGCCGCTCGCATCCAGCATATCCGTGCCGCAACCGCACGCTGCCACACCGGTTCCCTTCTGCTCGCGTGCCGCCACGCCGCGAGCTTCGCCCCAGCGCCGCTTGGTTCGCGTGCCGCTCACGCGTTTGCTCCACGCCTCCCACACGCCCGTGCAGTGCTCGCGCCAACCGCAGCGAGCCCCTGTGCCGCCAGCCTTTTGCCATTCTCCTCCGTCCAAGCCCGGCGTCGTCCCCTGGTTCTGTCTCCGTGCTCCAACACCACCATGCACCGTTGCTTGGCTCTGCTGGCGCCCGCGTGCTGTCGCCTGCGCTCGGCCCACACCAGCCGAGCCGCTCCCGCGCGCTGCGCTTACTCCTGCTGCGCCACCAACCGCTCGCCACACTCCTGCCCGGTGCCGCCCGTGCGCTCCCCGCTCCTGCGTCGCGCACGCCAGCCCGCGCCCGCACCGCCTGCTGCGTCGCTCGGCCCCCACGCTGGCTCGCCCGCGCAGCGCCCGTCCTGGCCGCCGCTCGCACGCCTAGGCGGCGCGCCCGCCAGCGCCTCGCCACCTGCTGCTCGGCCTGCCTGCTGCCGTGAGCTGCTTGCCAGCTTGTGCTGAGGAGAGAGAGGGGAGAAAGAGGAAAAGAAGCAGGGAATAAAAGAGATGGCGGCCGGGTAAAAAGGAACAGGAAGGGCACCGGATAAGGCAAGACAGAGAGAGGTAAAACAGAGGAGGAAGGGAACTAGGATTTCCCAAGGACTTATATGTAATTTCCGAAAACTGCAGGGACCTATCTGTAAAATAAAATTTCCCGTTAATTTTAAACCCAAATGAAGAAATGCCCAAAACGAAAGTTGGAGAGTTTTTCAAGCTCTACAACATTGCTTTAGGGCTCAAGTTCAAAAACTCAAAATTTATATTTTTACACGTGAAGTTTTGAATAAAAGTTGGATTTGTATTGTGTTTGTCCTAAAGAATGAAATTTTATAAACTTCAGGACCTAAATGCAAGCATTTATGACACGTCATAATGACGGGATAGACTCGTCATAATGGTTGGATAGACATGTCATGATGGCATGCACTTTTTACACTTTAGCCCTAAGTAAATTTCGAAAGTTACTTTTGTAAATCAAATATTTGCATAAAAGGACTTATACTTTTATAAAATTACATAAATACCCTTATTTTTACCACTTTACCCAAAATTTTTACACACCTCAACATACACATTTCAAATGAAACTTTTGGATAAATAATATATATATATATATTTACAAGACATAAAATAATAAAAAAAACATGTTTACAAAACCACCCTTCATTTATTTTGGAATTACCCTAATCCAACTACATTTTGCAAAAACAACCCTAGGTTTTTCTGTAATTACAAAAATACCCTTTTTATTTGCACTTTTAAATTTTCAAAAGTTTCACATAGGCATACACAAGCTTTACACTTAACAAACACATATTTCACACTAACAAAATATATGCCTAGCATTACAAATACATGAACTATCACAGGACTCAAGTACTAGTATTCATCACATTGGCTCCTAGGAGAATGCAACTAGGGTTTTAAGCAATTCCTAAGAACTTAATGCATATAGGTAAATATATTTAAATAATATAGGTTGCAGTGTAATAAAGTAGGGGTTATGTCCGGGGCTTGCCTTCGCTGGTGGGGCTGGGGTTAGTCAAATTATTTTCTTCCGAACCTTGGTTCGGGGCTTCAGAGAAATCCGCGACGAGAGTTCCGGGGTCTTCAGAATAACCTCCTTCTTGTTCCGGGATTAGCTGATAGTCCCCGTCAGCGAGAGTGGTCGATTCTACATGTTATGCAAAATGAAGTTTAGTGGATGCATATTCAGTTCACGATAAGGTTGCAATCTAAATAAAGAGCATTGCATATTAACAATCAACTTAACTACCCTGCACTGGGCAGTTATTTATCGAGTACTAACTAAACTAACTAGTCTCGTTAGGCAACCGGGGTGGGTTACCCTCAAACTCCATCTAACTCCTTTAGGTAGCGTATTTGAATACCTTAAGCAATACTACATACATTTAGCAATCTCCTTTTATTAGCTAAACATGGCATTTTAACTTTAGGTTATTATTTAATTATGGGTAGCCTTGAGTTAATTTAGGCCAATTGTAAATTAGCAAAAATAAACTAATACTTATGAAAGTTACCCTAAGTGGGTTTAATTGAAATAATATTACTCTAGATATTTTTATACTAAATAACAACTTACTTAATTAAACAAGATCAAGATTTGAAATTTTAAGGTGTAATTATAACTAGAGTTTTATACTAAAATTAGGGTTCAAAACTTAGGGCATCATAAACTACTCAAGTCTAGTATTCCAGAAAAGTTTCATAAATTTTCATGCATCCTAATTATTATTTATGATTTATCTTGGAATCTAAGCTTAAAATTTATAACTCAAGTTATATTAGGTTTCTGTTTCTCAAATTTTTATGTTATATCATACTCATAAAGACTAAACTATAGTAAAAATTTCATCTCTAAACATGCATAAATACCTCTGAAATTAATTTGCCAAGCTTTTATTAACTTATAACAAAAGTAACCAAATACTCTAGCTAGAGAGCTGATCTATGCTTCAAAAATTTACACAGGGCTACTTACATCACCTACAACACATGCTCCAAAAACTAACAATAGCAAGGCTATAGAGCATGAGATCCAATTAAAGCATTCCTTTCCTTGTATTTAAAATACAAAATAAACTATGCACTTTCATGGCATGGTTATGAAATAGAAGTTGTAGAATTCATCACAAGGATTCTAACCCAACAAGTTTGGTATTTTTCTGATTTTTCTATGAATTCCTACACATTTTTGAACTTAACTGGTTTGAAATAGAGAAAGGGACTGAAACTTTGCAATAAGGACCCTAGAAGAATTTAAAGGCTTGCAATGTAGCCCTTGGCCGGAGTCAGAGCGGGGAACACAGGTTTGACCGTCGATTCCGGCGAAGTGGGTCGCCGGCGGCGGGGAAGGAAGAGAGGAGAAGCACGAGGAAGTCGAGGGCGACCTTCGGGCGGTTGCGGACGGGGTCGAGAGGGTCGGTGTAGGCCTGCCCACGGTGAGGCCGAGGCGGCGGCAGGGGAAGGACGGCGCGGCGGCGCTCCGGTGGCCGAGCAGGGAGAAGGGTTAGCCGAACAGCTGCGCGAGGATGCGGTGGAGCTAAAGGCGAGGTGGGTGCAAGCGGAGCAGCTGCAGAGGAGCGGGACGACGGTGAGCTCGTGCTCGCCGGCGTTCGGGCGGCGATGGCTACGGCGTTCCGGGGGCTAGGGGCGAGGAAATGGCGAGCTGATAGTTGGAATAGGTCGAGGAGATCTTAGTGGTACTGGTGCGCTCGCAAACATAGGAACTGGGCACTTGGTTTGGAGCCCGCCATGGCGGCAGCTCGGTGGCGGCCGAACGGCGATGACGTGCGCGTGGCAAGCTCGGGGAATGCCAGAAAGGGAGGGGAGCAGAAGTGGAGAGGGCAAGGGGCGACACGTGGGAGAGGAATCCAGCAGGAGGTGGTGCTCGGGGCGCGATATCGGCGGCGAGCGGCGGTGGCAGGAGCGGCGCAGAGAGGGAAGCGGTGCGTGCCAGAGGAAGACGAAGCAGAGGTGTCAGGGGGACTTGTTCGTAATTTCCAAAGAGTTCAGGGACCCCTCTGTAAACTAAAATTTTCCCACTGCTACAAAGGTCAAATGGAAAAGTGCTCAACATGAAAGTTGTAGAGTTTTTCAAACTCTACAACATTGCTTTAGGGCTTGGGTTCAGAAATTCAAAGTTTAAAGCTATTTGGATTACATTTTGAAACAAGATTGAATTTAAATTAAATTTGACTTTGCCCACCTAAATTTGATCAAACTTTGGGCATTTTCTCAAATTTTCTGACCTGTCATGATTACTTGTACTTTTACACACCAACCCTTAAGTAAATTTGAATTTGACTTTTATATTCCAACCATTTCATATGTAACCCTCATATTTGTTTTAATTACACATAAGCCCTTGCTTTCATACAAAGTCTATTTCTTTTAGATTTTAACTTAATATTTGTGCTTTTCTTTGCTCTAGTCAATGAATTTGACCTTTAAGAGTATTTTCACACAATTGCACATAAGAACTTATGAAATCCATAATTTGCTATTACACCCCTAGTCTTTTGTACAAACCTTAACATACATACAACACACTAATACCTAGTGTCCAGATTCTAATTACAGGAATGTTACATTCTCGCTGACCGGCCGACGTCCATGTGGCGCCCTATTCTTCATGTATTTATTTTTACGCTTCCGCACTCCTTGAACCGATTCTTGATTCGGTTGTAATAAAGAATTCATTTGCGATTTATACGCTTTTATTTCGTGATATGTGTTGTAATATCTTGATAATTCTGTTGTATTTATGCGTGACTTGATCCTGGCACATATATGATTGCTCGGTTTATGTCTTTCTAAATCGGGTGTGACATTAGAGCTCATCAAAGATTATGATTTGGAGATACACTATCACCCAGGGAAGGCGAATGTGGTTGCTGATGCCTTGAGTCGCAAGAGTTATGTGAATGCGATCATGGTTAGCCAGGTGCCTCGGGAATTGTACGAAGAGTTTGAACGGCACAATCTAGGGTTCGTGTAACGCCCGCATTTTTATTTTATTTAAATTACATTACCAATCACTTGCTTAAAAATCTTTTAAAACTTTTCCGCCGCTTGAGCTCCTGAAGCCCACCTCCCAATTTTCCGCCGTTCCGACATCGCGCAGTCTATTCCTCTTTTTCCACGGAGCCGCCCGCCCCTTTTCCTTTTCCACCAACCCTGCCGTCCCGTTACATCACCTTCGTGTCGCGGTCGGCCGCGTGCGCCTGCCCGGCCACGACCGTCAGCGCCGCGCGTGTGTTCTATCTTTTCTTTTCTCATATTTTGTTTAAATCCATTTTATTTCTCTCTTCTAATTTTTTTCCCAGACTCTTTTTTTTTGCGCTGGCTTCCTCTTTCTTTTCTCCCCTGTGCTGCCTGCTGCCTGCTCGAACTGTAGCCCGCTCCTTGCGCGCACGCGCGGGCCAGCGCACGACCCACTGCTGCCCGTGCACGCCAAGCCGGCGTGCGGCCCGCTGCTGCGCCGGCCTGTCCCGTCCCGTCCCCTCACCCTCGCAGCTCGCGCTTTGTCCCCGAGTATCCCGGCCGCCATTAATGGCGAGGCTCCTGTACTGCTCGTGACCCCCCCTCCACGCCGGCCATCCCCCCTCTTCCTCTCGGCCTATAAATCAGACCCCAAGCCGCCCCTCACTCCGCCCACACCGCCCCAACACCTCTCCCTCCTCTACCTCACGCTGCAGCTCGCCGCCGCTGCTCACCATTGCCGCCCACCACCCATCACTGTGGATAGCCCTCCGTAGACCGTCTCCGCACGAGGTGAGGGCCGGAATCGGACCCCCTCGGCCTCCTCTCTACTTTTTCCCCCTCCCCGGGTGTTGCCATGCTCCAGGGGGCCGGCGCCCATGGCTTGGCCGCCCCCCTCCTACTATTCCCCTCCCCCTCCTGTTCTGTCTCGAGGAAGAAGGAAGGCAGACTTGTGCATAACCCCCTCCACTTTTCCTCCTTATGCAGTCCGCAGCCCCCATTTCATGCGACATTATGTTCTGAATCGATTCCAAACTCCACCACACATCAAATATTCTCTCTCCAAGTCCCAAGATCCACATCCAACAAATATAATAGCCTCCTCTATTTTTAATAGAAGCTCTCTATTTCCCTTGTAGCTCATCGGCAAACTTTGTTTTATTGTGTGATTGTTTGTGTGTTGTAGCCGACGATGTGACCGAGGAGGAGCAGGACCGCGAGCCGGAGCCTGAAGACCCATACCTCGAGTAGGAGCTTTCGGAAGGCTTTGAGGACGGCAAGTCCAATCCCATCCTTTGATGCATATTTATCCTAGTTTTATAAACGCAACCTATTGGTCTGTTTTATAAAATGCATTGTTTTATTGCAAGACATGGTTGGATAGCCACCCCTTGATTGCTATGACTATTCCTTGATGACCTAGGTTAATGTCTATATAGGATTTGCCCTGTTGGACGTTAACTACTGCTAGAGATGGTTATTACCTTTTATTCCCTTTATTATATTTTAATCATGACCACAAAGTGCTTTACCGAAAATAAGGGTGTGAGTGTTTTAAGAGATAAAATGGGATTTTGGGAAAATCAAAGAAAGATATAACCCGATGAGATGGACGGTGTTTTCTGTGTGAAATGCCACTGGTGTGCTTGTACCTTTGTGGTTGAGAATTGTTGGGAGATGTCCGTCTTGTCAATGTAAGGATGAACTGAGGTGTCATCTTGCCTAACCCACTTATCGTACAACCACTCGACCGTTGTGTGGGCAACGGCTTAGCATAAACCCCACTAGTTGTCCTGCTAGCCAAAAGAAGAGCGGGTGAGCAACAGGAGATCATGGAGAAGGGATACGATCTGTGTGAGTTATGTCCCGATTATGACTTGGTTGATAGGTCATTAACCCCATGGTTGCTTCCGTGTTGGCTAGTTAGATTCAGCTAAGGTGGGTAATGGCTTTGTTAGGATCCGCCGCGACATTAAGGTGTTCGTGGTGCGGTACCCTACTTGTGGGTAAAGTGTACAACCTCTGCAGAGTGTAAAATCTATTTGAATAGCCGTGTCCACGGTATTGGACGAGTTACGGCATGGTCACTTCAATAGACATTTTGGGATGATTGGTTTTGTGGCGTGAGTTGTTTTGAAAGTGCCCGGCAGTTTTGCAGTGAGCTACTGTGGATGGGGAGTCCGGTAGTATTAAAACTTGGATCCTTTGTGTAGGATCAACCCCACTTATTGTTCGATTTCTATAGAAATGTCTTTAGAAAACTCTTTTATTAAATGAACCCTTGCATGTGTAAAATCTCGCTTTATCGCAAATGAACCCTAGCCTCCTCCTTGATATATCCATGCATGATCTTTATTATTCCCCTCCGCGGGTGTGGTTGGACTTGTTGAGTACGTGTGTACTCACTCTTGCCTAGATTTTACAGAGGAGGATCCGAACTTCGTCCCTGAAGACGTCGAGTAGGTCGCCATCCTGCACCCAACCTTGCCTGTGGTTCAGAGTCTCCACAGGAAGCTTACCATGGCGCAAGACTCTGATGTTATCTTAGATTTTGTTGGCACTTTGGTTTGGTTTGTAGTCCTTATATTGTCCCTCTTGATAGTGGCGCTTTAGTGCCCGCTATCCCGACGGTTTGTACGGTAATGAACCATCTGATGTAATAAATGTGTTATCAGCCTCCTGGGACTGATATTTGTATCACATTTAGTCACCTCTGTTGAGGGGATGCTTCAGGTGGTATCAGAGCCGTAGGTTGGCCATAGGACGCGACCCTTAAAACCGAGGACATTTTCTAAGCCATTTCCCACTAGATCTTTCCCCACTTAACTCACCTTTCCACACGGCACTTACCTTTGGCCCTTGTCTGATTCCAGATGGCTGACAATGGATGGAGTGACGGAATCTGCCCCGCAGAGCCTGGCCTCCCGAAGTTATTGCTACTCAGCCTAGAACGCATCGGAGTTGTGGACCCACCGGAGTACACCTATCGGGAGTACAACTTCAGAGGGACCCTTCGGTGTGACCTGATGATCTTCATGGGAAAAAGCACACTTTACCCCGACGTGGATCCCTGGTTCATCTCCACCACTGGCTTTGGGTTCCCAGACACCTACCGAAAGGCTACCCGAAAAGCCCTGTGACACCTACGCGTGGTCTATAGGCATCATCTTTAGCGAACTCCTATGGGATTTTTCCCACCTGCTGGAGGGAGAGTGTGGCAGAACCAACTTGAATTATACCGGTTCAAGTACGCGAGTCCTCGTCAGAGGGCTACCTCGTACTTCAAACGGTATAATACTATTGGTCTGTCGGGTAACGTCCCGATAAACCACCGAACGCAGGATCCAACAAGGTACCTCACACGAAGGTGAGTCCAGAGATAAAATGCCAAAATAATTTACATCACAGGCAGTTATATTATAACAATACATAAAGTATCATTAGCTCCCACTGAGGAGAGATTATTACAAAACAAGTTTAAGTTTCTAGTCAAAGCAGCGGAATTTGGAAAACATAGACATTGTACACATCGTTATTATAGATATCATGCTAGCCCTGGCATGATATCACTCGGCGGAATCGGTGTTGGCCGGGGACGGATCCCACTCCACGGACCAACCATCAGGCAAGGGGTAGGGCCACGGTGTAATGAACGCTGGCTCATCAGGAGGATTACCTGAAGTAAATCAACAAAAGCAAGGCTGAGTATACTAATACTCAGCAAGACTTACCCGGAATTGGGTATACCTTAGCCCATAACTAGACTCATGAAGGCTTTTAGCTTTAGGTAGAGTTTTCAGCTGAAAAAGCAACAAAGAGTAGATCCTTATTTTCAACTTTTAGCTTTCAGGTTCTAGTGGATTAACCATTCTAGATAAGCATCTAATCAAGCAAGGTAAAATCTTTAATCAAGCACCATCTTTGATAATCATAAAGTTGCTCTTGTTACTCTATGTGGTAAAGGGAATAAGCAGTCTCATACATCGTGAGAGGCGGACGATTCCTGAATCGAGATTCAACCATGCATGGTAAACCTAACTCACACGCTTGGAACACCAAAGGGTCGTTCCGAAGCAACCGTTTGCCTTTCATTCCGACTCGTGGATCAGGGCCACCACAAGCGACTGCAGGTCATACGCACTTCCAAAGTGCAGGACGTACGTCTGTAGCGCGACTACAAAACCCGTACTCCTGGTTGCCCAGCAACACGTATGCCTACACGTCGAACAAAGTAACTAAAAGAAGCAAATACATGTGGTGGGGGGTATGTCCACTCCTCGGGCCGATCGGTTACTAGGCTTACCGCTTACCATATTTCACGGCATGTGGCTAGTACTTTCAAACGCTTAACCACTGCTACCACACACTGCGACCTTATCAAATTCATCAAAACAGACGGGGTATCATCTTGACCATGATACCTCATAAAACTCCCGTCCGTCATCCTTATAGTGATAACAGGAATGTAAACATTACAACTCCTATATATCGCGCGAGTGACAGGAAATCACTTGACTTCTACCGGTCCTATAAGTAGAGCAGCTATTCGGACTCAAGTTCTAGTGTTCAATACATAGGTTCCTGGAATTATGCAACTAAGGTTTACAAACAACTCCTAAGAACTTAATGCATAAAGATATACATAAATAGTATAGGTTGCAGTGTAATAAAGTAGGGGTTATGTCCGGGACTTGCCTTCGCTGGTAGGGTTGGGGTTAGTCAAATTATTTGCTTCCGAACCTTGGTTCGGGGCTTTAGAGAAATCCGCGACGAGATTCCCGGGGTCTTCAGAATAAATTTCTTCTTGTTCCGGAATCAGTTGATAATCCTCGTCAGCTAGAGTGGTCGAGTCTACATGATATGCAAGATGAAGTTTAATGGATGCATACATTTGTATTTCAATTCACGATAAAGTTGCAATTCAATGTATAGGATATTATATTTCGATAATCAACTTAATTACCCTGTACTGGGCAGTCATTTATCGGGCATTATATGTTTTATCTAAACCCATTAAACAACAGGGTTAGCTATACTAATTACCTAACTAGTGGTACGGAACAACAGGTGGGGTAGTTCCTAACATTTATATTAAAAAGCTTTATATATTGACCTCACTAATTTATATGAACTTTAAGTTACCATTACATTACAAATCAATTATATTATATCCAAATTATTTAACACCTAATTCTTAGTTAAAAACTTAATACTTTGTTATAATATTACAAAACAGAACTCTCATATACTTTTCATGATTTTTAAACCATTAAAAGTATAATTAGTAATTATATAAAAGAAACTACACATTATTTCTAATAAAACTTGTAGACTAAGTAATAATACTAGAATACTAGGATAATTATTTTTATTAAATTCTACATGTTAAAAGAAAATTATCATCACTGGTTTTAACATTTTATCATTTTTCTATGAATTACTATGCACTTTCAAAGCCTACAAGCAATTAAATTTGATATTTAAATTAGATCATCAAACATTCAGAAACTGAAGTTGATCCTTGAAGTAAAGTTGTAGATCTTTATCTAAGGATTCCAACAAAATTTAGTTTAAAATTTTATGATTTTTCCTCGGAAAGATATAGCATTTCTAAGTTGACAGCAACATTTACATAAGGAGGTCTCTGGTTACTATTTCTCTGAGTCTTAGGCTATGCACTTAACCCCCTGAACTTTTAATTCTTCTAACCGGGGGTCCTTGGCCGTGAACCCGAATAGAGCAAAGCGAGGGTGGCCGTGTTCCGGCGACGGTGATCACCGGCGGCGAGGTCCAAGGGCAGGGAAAGGCTCAGGGTCTTACTGTGGTCTAGTTGCACTACTTGTCGCGGACGGGGATGGCCGGAATGGTGAAGTTCGACGGGGACCCGAGGCGGCGGCGGAGGGGTCGACGTCGACAGCGAGGCTCCGGCGGTGAACGTCGGCAAGTAGCCTGCGCACGAGAACCAGGACATCATGGGAAAAGTGTACGTGCAGTCAATTTGATGAAAAGATGCTGGATCAAGGGTTATCGACGGAGACCGAAGCGGCGGCGGCGAAGGGAAACGCCGGCGAGCGTCGGGGAGGCGCGGTGGTGGACTAGAAGGCCAATGAATGGGTCGGGAAGCTTCAGGGTGATGATGTGATGCTGTTTATGGTGTTGTGGTGGCTCGGGAATGCTTGAGTGGTGCTACCCACGGTGGAGGCCGAAGGCGGCGGCGGCGGCGTTCGTCGGGGACAAAGCTTCAGTGGAAATTGGGGAAGAACAGTGGGTCGTCGAGTGCGAGCAAGTCACGGGGAAGCTTGTGCAGGTGTTGATTGGGGCGGGGGTGAGCTGGTGAGGGCTGCCCACGAGCATGCCGTGCGCGGCTGGAGCGGAGGAAGACGACGGCAAGGAAATGCGGCTCGGATGCTGGGAAATGGGCGCTGGGAGTAGCAAAACAGCACGTAGATGTTGAAGTGGTGCTGCTGCGCGCAAGAGGGAGGAGGTTAAGGCGCTGCAGTGAGCTGTCCACGACGACGAGGAGGTGGCGGCCGGAGATGGCTCGGAGTGTCGTGGCGCGCGCGCGTGAGGCCAGGAAGGGAGAGGAAAGAGGCCGGAATCGAGAGGAGATGACGCGTGGACGGTGTAGCAGCTGGAGGTGGAGCTCGGGAGCCTGCGCCGGCGGTGAGCGGCGGTGGCAGAGCAGAAGTCAGTGAGGGAGGCGGCGATGGTTAGAGGAAGACGAAGCAGGCTGGAGTCAGAAGGATCTGTTCGTAATTTCCAAAGAGTTCAGGGACCCCTTCTGTAAACTAAAATTTCTCCACTGCTACAAAGGTCAAATGAAAAAGTGCTCAACATGAAAGTTATAGAGTTTTTCAAACTCTACAACATTGTTTTAGGGCTTGGGTTTAAAAACTCAAAGTTTACAGCTATTTGGATTACATTTTGAAACAAGATAGAATTTAAATTAAATTTGTCTTTGCCCACCTAAATTTGATCAAACTTTGGGCATGTTTACAAATTTTTTTCTGGCCTGTCATGATTACTTGTACTTTTACACATTAACCCCTAAATAAATTTGAATTTGACTTTTATATTTCAACCATTTCATATATATAACCCTTATATTTGTTTTAATTACACATAAGCCTTTGATTTCATACAAAGTCTATTTCTTTTAGATTTTAATTTAATATTTGTGCTTTTCTTTGCTCTAGTCAAATGAATTTGCCATTTAAGAGTATTTTCACACAATTGCACATAAGAACTTATGAAATTCATAATTTACAATTACACCCCTAGTCCTTTGTACAACTTGTATATATATATATATACCATATCATGCATACATACACTACATCCAAACTTACTATCTAACGGTCTAACTACCTGGATATTACAGAGAGGACGCTCATGGATTGCCCGAATGAGAGGATTGGGAAGGGAAGAAGAAGAACTAGAAGATACGGTTTCCCACCTGTCCATTTACCTCACCGGCCTAGACCGACTTTACAGAGAACAGACAAAACAAGTGAAGCACCAAATCCGCAGGGCAGAGAAGGTAGAACAAGAGTTGGAAATACAATGCAGGAGAGCAATAGAAGCTGAGGCTCAAGCTGAGAGTTCCCTAGCCTCTCTCCAAGACATATGGCGAAGCAACACTCAAGAAAGGGAACGTATCAAGGCGTGCAGAAGAGAAGCTGGATTACTGGAAGGTGAACCCGAGGAAACCCATTGGGATAAGGGCACTCAGACCGAAGATGAGGTATTGGAGCAATGTCTTCCGCCAAAGAAGCGACCTAACTGAATCGGGGAAGAATCCCCTTGGGAAGAGTAGAGTACCTAAGCTAGAGCTATCACCCTAGTAATAATGTATCCTTGGGAGATGTACCTGACCCTAATGAAAAATAAAGACCATCTATCCTTCTTGTACCCTACCATGTGTGCAAGGCTTGTTCACTCTACCTTTGTTTTCAGATGGCCGAGAATGGTTGGACCCAGGGCGTTTGCCAAGAAGAGCTTGGCAACTCCCTGGAGTGCCTCGGTGTTACTGAGCGCCCAAGGTACTACAGCAGAGAGTACGAACACCTCGGCACTCTTCGCTGTAGGGTGGTTCTTTCCATCGCCAGAAGCACCCGCCACCCCGACATCGAGCCGTGGCGAGTGACTGCCACAGGATTTCGACATCGGGATGCCTATCCCTTGGCCATCAGAAAGGCTCTCCGCTACCTATGCCGGATCTTCGAGGAACACCTCATTCCCACACCGATGAGGCTTTTTCCTCCGGCCATCAGGACGCAAGTCTGGCAGGCCCGCATGAGGAACTTGGAACGGCGCCGCCACCAAGAAGACCTTTTTGTACCATGTGGTCGCCTACCTCGTCTCCTTGGATAAGCTCTTCGACGAGCAAGCCTGATTCCTAAGGGAGCAAACCCACCGGGCCGAGCAAGCTAAGCTTGCAGTGAGGATGCACCAAATCCGGGTGGCTCAAGCTGAAGCAAGGACCACGGCCGCTATAAGTAGCAAAGCCGTTGCTCATGAAAACCTTAGGCAGATCCAGGATCGGTGCATGCAAGAATGGACCAGCAGTGGAACGCCCATCCCGGCAATTGCGGAGACCCAAGTCCTAATTGGAACATCCATCATAGGATGGGGAGGACTTTTTGGGACCCCGCAAGCTCCACCCGAAGGTGCCGAAAGGTCAGCTGCAGCCGCAGAAGAAGGAGCTATCGAACAGCCCCGAGAAAATGGAATCCTCGAGGACGACGAGGAAGAGCTACTCATTCCACTGGAAGTGCACTCCGCCCCGGAAGACGACTCGCCCCGTGAGTAGCATGCCTTAGAGATGCCCCCAGGGAAGAAGCCGTCCCGGCCCCAAGCTTAGAGTTGTGCCCTCCCATCTGTTGTGCCCTTTGTACCCGACCGTGTAGTGCGTGTTTTGGCTGTACCCTCCCAAGTGTTGTACCCCCAGCTTAATAAATAAAACTATTTGTGCTTGATGCTTGTTAGTCTATGTGATTGTCGGCAGTAGGTGGAGTCTGCCTTTTTGAAAATATGAAAATAAAACATCACTTAATTCCAAATCTAAGTCTCATAAAGGTTTTACCCAATCCACAGATGGCCCCCAGGCGTAACACCAGGACCTTCCAAAGTCAGGCACATACCACTCCAAGTGCGGAGAGGCAACAGGGTGTGCAAGGACAAGCCCCCGGCCATGAAGATCAGGAAGATCAGGAAGTAAGCCAGCAGGGAGGAGAAAGCCAAGTAGGAGCACGTCAGGCCCCACCCCCACTGGCCATTGACCTGGTGCAAGTGTTGAACAACCAGAACCTCCTACTAGAAGCTTTGACCAATGTCATCACCAACCCAAGGCCCCGTGAGCAGAGTACAAATGACAAATTGACAGCTTTTCTGAGGACCAAGCCACACACCTTTGCAGGATCCTACAACCCCTTGGATGCAGATGACTGGTTGCGTATTATCAAGAGAAAACTCAAACCATTTGAGCATGGAGACCGTGACAAGGTCCGTTTGGCTGCTCACCAGCTCACTGGAACTGCTTTGGCTTGGTGGGAGAACTACTGTGTAGCTGCTCAGGATGCCTCCACTATCACTTGGAAGGAATTTGTTGATGAGTTCCGTCGCTATCACATCCCAGCAGCCACCTGTTGTCGGTCAAAACCCGCCGGCGAGCAGTGACAGGCAACACGAGGAGCCGGGAGGCTTCCGGGACGGCTGGTGGGCCCCGGTCCCTCGGTCAACGGCCCAGTGATCCGGCGCGCACCCTGGCTGGAAGTTGCTAGGCGTGCCACCTGACCCTATACCTGATCAGGAAGGTGTGACATGTCAAACTCCTGTGTACACAGACACATATAAAGATTAGTCCGAGCCGTGATTGGCTCACCACCTCCTCCCCGGTATCAGCTATAGGGAGCCGATTGCATCAATACCGGGTCGTATCTTTGGAACATGCAGCATACGAACATATAAATATACTTAAATAAGACTTGCTTTATAAATATCAATCTGATCTAACCCAAGACAACTAAACCCTCATTGCACGATCGGAACATCCTACACGTGATTGAGCCTAACAAATACACGAAAGCATCGGGATGAACGATCTAAACAGAGATTAAAGAAACAACTGAAAAGCCGATTCCTGAAGCAACCTCTATTCAACCGATAAGCCGATACAGAGAATACTGCCGGAACATTCAACTCGTTTATAAGGCCTAATCGTGCACATAGTGAGCTGAGCCTCTAAATAAACAAAAACTAGCCATAACAGATCGGATCTACTGATAAACACGAAACAAGATATAACCATCGCATCCGTAAACAAACACGAGGATCAAGCACATGAGAGCAACGAACAAAGCATGATTAAAATGCGAAAAGAATAACATTACTCTATGCGTGTTAAGATAACTAATGCTACTCACCATCTACAAGGCTTCAGAACGAGCAACATATAACAAATGAGTAAGGATAATGCTACCCCGATCACGCAGAACGTGACCGGGGTCGCATGGCACTTACCCGATGGAAAACCCTAGAACAGGGGAGGCGATACACCGAGAGTTGTTGATGATCGATTCCCCTTTATTGTTTATTCATGGTACATATTTATAGTCCGTAGACTTGTTCTCTTTAACTAACCCTAACCAAACACGACACGAATCCTAACTGCCTAAATCAGAGTTTACACGGCCTTACTGGCCCCAAACACTCATACAGGATCCGATCCGCAAGCTTACCGTAACTATCTCTTAGGCCCATCTTGCTCCTCGGCCCACTTTTGGCCCGTCCAAAATATGGCGATAACACATGCCCCCCTGGTTTCGGTGATGGTAATTCCGAAATCACTTATTTTGAAGTCTCCTCGACCCTTCGGCTTCCGATCCGTATATGCCTTTTCGACTTCCAACCGATATGACTGCCCTGTACTAGCCTCCTCGGGAACTGTCACGATGCCGATTCACTTCACACCTTGACTTATCTTTATAAACTCACCCTCGGCAACTTCCCCAAACATCTTTCTCTCGCAGCCATTATCAATTACACTCCTCCTCTTCTTCTGCCATGGCCTCTTCTTCTTCCGCTTCCTCCATTATTTCTTATGAATCCGAATCCTCCCGAGAGCCAACTCCAGAGTATGACCCAATCGCCGCTTACGAGGTCCGTGCCCCCCTGCATTGGGACGCAGAGGAATGGGACTTCCGTTACCAGTCAGAGGACGATGAATCCCTGACTGATGGTGAAGATCTCGCGCTCTTCCTCGGAGCCGAGCTGGAGGAAGATGAAGACGACGAATCTTGGGAAGAAGACCTTTCTTCCTCGGAGGAAAGAGCCGATTCCTTCTTCTCCGAGGAAGATCCGATGGCAAGTACCTTCCTTTTTGGCAGGTCATCGGACGAAACTTCCGACAGCACCGAAGGAGCCGAAGACAATGACGGCTTTAGCAGTGACGGTAGTGGGGACGACGACGATGGCAGCAGCGATAGTGGTAGCAGAGGCACCAGCATTACTCCGCCGTCCAAGCGTCGCAAGACCTCTGGCGTGTACTGGTGGTAGACCGCAGTATCCCCACTAGGCCACTTTAAGGAGTAGTTAGCTCCTCTTTTGTATTTACTGCCTCATTGTGAATAGAATCTGCTTTTGTATCAGCAATTCTTCTTGTGCATACTAATCTGTTTAAGAGCCGATGGCAACGCATTGGCCTTAGAATATACTGATCCGGATCCGAAATAACCCTTCAATTTACTTTACCCTCCGCCAGCCTTTCAATCCAACGCAAATCACTGGAGATTCTGAGATCCAGGTTAACTCCGATCTCCTTTTGCTCACGAACCCCAGCCGCAAGATCCTCCCTGGTCCTTGAGACACACATCCGATCTTGCGCCACCAAAACCTAGATCCGCTCTCCAGGGTCTCGACTCAGGATTCCCGATGGTGGAGTCTTCGCGTACCGTCGCCGCCGTCTTCGGTCTGAAGGTAAACTCCGACCCCCATTAATTTAGCACGGCATCTGCAAATTTTACTGCGCGGTTAAGTAACTCTTCCCTCGGCAATCTTGTTTTTCTTGGGGTTTTTTCAGGCTTCCGATATCTTCTTTCCGCACCCTTCTTCCCCCAATTCTTTTTGCCTCGGGCCTCGTTCCTACAAGAAACCCATAGATCTGATCTCATGTGAAGCTAATCGAATCCCCTTTGTGAGTCAGGATATAGACCTAGAATCTTGGTCGGATAGCCTCCGCGCTTGGCCAAATCCCCCTGAAGGCTGGACAGTTTGGTACAACAGAGTAGCGAACGCCTACCAGCCCTTATGGGAATCCATCGGGATAGCCGATGCTTTGTCTCTGTCCCTCTCCCCCCTTGAAAAAGATGAGAACCTTCAGAAGACCATCGGCTACTTCTGGTCTGATGCCTTGAATTGTTTTCTCTTCGGGCACAGCCCGTTGGCACCAACACTGCTAGATGTTGTGATGATTACCGGCTTAGACATATCATCAGCCTGCCCTTCTGCTTACAGCCTCCCTGTAGTTCCTTACAAACTGTCTTCCAAAACTGAATGCACTAACTGGAGCACATACCTGAACCAACACCAAAAAAGCAAGGGCCCTGTGTCGGAGAAGGAGCACACGGCCTTTCTAAACCTATGGCTCGAACACTTCCTCTTCTGTGGCCCTTCCCTCGCCCCGACCAAAAACTACCTCTCCTTGGCTTATGAGCTGGCCAAGGGTCAATCTGTTGGCCTTGGTAGACTATTTCTCGGGGAACTTTACAGATATCTCCATCTGATGACTTCTAGCCTTCTTTCTCAGAAGAAAATCAGAACTGGTGGCCCATGGTGGTTCATCCAGTTGTGGGCTCGTCTTTATTTCCAAAGTTCCGACCCTGATTTCCCTTCCTTAGTCGGCAATTTCTTCCCTGATCTGAGTGGGAGACAGATTAGGTGCACTAGTTTCGGGCAGGCCTTGTACAGTCTCCCTGGCGGGAAATTGAATCCTCCTGATGCTTCCCGTTGGTTCAAGATTTTCTACAAAGGCCTTGATAACCCAAACTTTCTTCCTTATGCCAATTCTGAACTCTTCGAGAACCCGGCTACCTTCCGATTAGCCGATATTGACTATGATGCTGACACTAGGCGCCTTTACTCCATTATGGTTCGGCCCTGTCTTCTCCCAGTTGGCATGAGTACCTCTAATCGGATCCTCAAGCCTGGTTATGAGTTTTACCAGCCGGTCGTAGCAGCCCGGCAGTTTGGTCTTGCGCAGGTGCCTCCCCACTTCCTTCTCCACCTGTTGACATCAAGCAGGGTGGACCTCCCTGATGCTTTGACCACCCAAAGGTGCTACAGCCTGTTCACAGACCTTCCCTTATCTGTCCCTGCCAATTTTACCTTTACCTCTTCGGCTGTCGACTTTGGAGGATGGTGGACGATGTGGAAAACTCACATTTTCCGAAGAGCTCTGGGTCCGATGCTACAGCAGATCCATCCCGAGTATGACATTCCCGCTGGAGAGGTACCGCCTTTTGATTAACGTTCCTTCTTTTAACTTTTGCTAGATCATTCCTGAATCCATTTTTTGTTTCTGCAGCGAGAAGACGGCCCAGAGCCGATGAACGATGATGGATCGCCCTTTTGTTTCCGGGCGGTTGCTCCTGTGGTCCTCTTCGGCAAGAACGCGCCCCCTCCTTCAAAAGGCGTGATGCAGATTCAGCCGAGCACCGTCAAGTTGACCCCCAAGCGAAAACGACTCTCTGAAGCTGTCGCCCCCCGAGCTCGCGCTAAGACGCGGAAGGTTCTTGTCAGAAAGGTCCGGAAGGAAGCTACGCCATCTTCCCCTAATCCGTCATCTCCAGTCACCAACCAGGTTTGGCCCCCCCTCCCGCTTTGCAATCGGATTTTTGTTCATGTCTCCTTTAATGATGCTCTCTTCTCTTGTAGCCTGCCGTTGTAGAAGTCTCCAGGGGGGAGGAACCCCCATGCCAGAAAGGCTCATCTTCGGAGGTGCCAGAGGACGTGGATGCGCCCATCAGGGCCTTGATCACTCTCCGTGATCCTGGTGCAACAATCTTGGAGGACCCTTCTGCATCGGCTGTTGTCCTAGCTGCTTCGCTGGGTCTGCAGGCGCCGATCGTGACTACATCCCTCGTTGGCCCCTGTCTGGAAGGACCCTCTCCCGCCTCAGCTACTGCCGATCCCCCTGTACGAGAGGTACGTCCAGCGGAGGCGACCGCCATCTCATCGGCTGTTGCTCTCGCAGAGCCGACTGCTACCCCGACGGCTGTCGCTTCTTCCTCTGGAGGTGCGGTTCATGTGGCCTCTGCCGCCACCGTTCATCACTCGGAAGGGATGCACCCCCGGGAGCCGATCGCCCCTTCGTTTGCCATCGCCACTTCCCTTTCAGGACAGGTATGCCTTTTTCTTTGTAATTATTTTGGTCTTCTCCCGCAATGCCTGTCTCACCCTCTTTTCCTCCAGAACCTGGATCTTTCAGAGCTCCTTGCGTTCGATCCTGCCTCGATCGGGTCGACCATATTGGAGGCCGATGACTCTCCCTCGGGCCTGACCAGCACTGCCGATCAACTTCTCCGCGTGAAGGATCTTCTATCGGGTCCAATCTCCGCCCTGATTTAGGATTCCGGTGCAGTCAAGCAGATCCTTGACGAGGTCAACTCCTAGCTCCCTGTGAGCCTCCAGGCCAAGCTCTTGCCGGCCGGGTATCTTTCTTCCTTCCAAGCGAAAGTGGCAGAAGCTCGCCGCAGGATCGAGACTCGACGTTCCCAATCGCTCCTAAGGACCATCATCACTGAGATGTGTCAGTCGATCAACAAGAAGAAGGCCGCACTCGACGCTAAGGTTGACACATCTGCTTCTGCCCATCGGCTTCGCCTCTTGGAGAAAGAACTGGAAGACCTTGAAGCTAAGGTCCGGGCCACCAAGTAGCGCATCCAGGAGGAGAAGGATCTCATCGCGGGTTCCAAGCAGGAGGCAGAAGTTTTGACAGCCGAGCTGAAGACGGACTTGGCCGAGCTGAACAGCTTGAGCAAACAGGTGGTGCCGGGGGCGGACGAAGAGGATGAAGCGGTACTTGCTGAGGTTGACCGTATCCGCCTTGATGCTATCACTGCTATTGACGCTTTCCTTCAGCAGTCCTGTCCGAGATAAACTTTGTGTTTTTATGTAGTGAACCTATTGTGTTTTTATGTAGTAAACCTAAAGTCGATGGTGGCACATCGGCTGTTTGATAATCTGTGATGCTTGATTGCCGTAAGCACACTTCTAAAGTCGATGGCACCGCATCAGCTGTTCTAATCCTTTCTGTTAACGTACGAGCCGATCAACGCTCATCGGCCCTTTTTCCGTTTCCTGTCTTGCCAACGCCGAACGTTGTCGACTTAGCCTTTGCCCCCCCCCCACTTAGCTTGCTGGTTGCATCGGCTTGTTGCCTGATATGCCGCGTCTTTAGTTCCCAACGGTAATACTGCTTCCCAAACCAAGTCTCCTACTTGAAATTCCTTTGGCTTAACCTTTTTATTATATGCACGGGCCACTTTAGCCTTATTCTCCTTAATCTTCTCTAGTGACCATAGCCTGAGTTCCATGAGATCTTCCACATTATCACTCATCAGAGTAGCATATTCTTCAGCAGATAAGTCATTCTGGAATTCTACGCGCCTTGACCCGGCCGTAACCTCCCATGGTAACACGGCCTCCTGCCCGTAGACCAAGTGATAAGGAGAAGTTTTTGTCGCCCCGTGACATGATATACGGTATGCCCAGAGTGCTTCTGACAAGACCTCGTGCCAGCGTCTGGGGTATTCATCAATCTTCCTTTTGATCAGCTTGATAAGGCTCTGATTGGACGCTTCGGCCTGTCCATTTGCCTGAGCATAATATGGAGACGATCTAATCAGCTTGATTCCCATATCAGCAGCAAACTTCTTGAATTCTTCTGAAATAAAAACCGAGCCACCATCTGTTGTAATAGTCTGTGGAATCCCGAATCTGTGAATGACGTGTTCCTTGACGAACTGAATAACATCCTTGGATGCCACCGACTTCATCGGGACCGCTTCCACCCATTTGGTAAAATAATCTGTGATAGCTAGAATGAACTGATGACCCTTGCTAGACGGAGGATTAATTTTGCCGATCATGTCCATACCCCAGCCTCTGAACGGCCATGATTTAATGATGGGGTTCATTACGAACGCTGGCACCATCTGGATCTTTCCGAACCTCTGACATGCTTGACACCCTTTATAATACTTAAAACAATCTTCAAGCATGGTGGGCCAGTAGTACCCTGATCGCCTAATTAGCCACTTCATCTTGTGGGCCGATTGATGAGTCCCACATGTTCCTTCATGAACTTCATGCAGGAGCCGATTGGATTCAACCGGCCCCAAACACTTAAGCAGTAACCCTTCTAAGGTCCTGTAAAACATATCATCCCCTAAGAGGACATATTTCATCGCTTTGTATCGTATCCTCTTGGGTGCCCCCCGAGCCGAATCCTTCAAGTAATTGAAGATGTCGGCTCTCCAATCTCCCTGGTCCAGGAAATATGCCTGATGATTTGACCCCTCGGCTTTATACCCTGAAGCTAGCTGCGCTAGATGATTGGCTTCGGCATTCCGAGCCCTAGGTATCCAATAAAAATTAATGTACCTGAACTGAGCTATTAGCTCCTGGCATTGGACCCACATTGGGAACAGCAGCTCACTTTCGCACCTATATTCTTCTGTAAGCTGGGAAATAACCAATTTTGAATCTCCAAAAACTTCCACTGCTTCGGCTCCGGCCTCTAGAAGCAATTCCATGCCCTTACGTACCGCCTCATATTCTGCGAGATTGTTGGTACAGGTAACAGGTAATCTGATCGAGAAAGAATACGTTGCCCCCCGAGGCGATACCAGTAAGACGCCAATGCCGCATCCATCTCCACAAACTGATCCGTCGAAGTACATAGCCCAGACTCGTATAGAATGTGCTTCTATATTGGTGCTAACCCTCTCAGCAATGAGATCCGCTAACGCCTGCCCTTTAACCGCTTTTGCAGGTTGATATCGGATATCAAATTCTGATAACGCGAACATCCATTTCCCCAATCAGCCTTTCAATACAGGAGCCGATAGCATGTGTTTTATGACATCTGATTTGCAGATGACGATTACTTCAACCGATAGCAGGATATGGCGAAGCTTGGTGCATGTAAAAAATAAACACAAACAAAGTTTTTCCATATCGGGGTACCTTGTTTCTGCATCCAACAACCTTCTGCTGAGATAAAAGACCACCCTCTCTTTGCCATCATATAATTGCACCACCACTGAAGCAATAGAAGTGTCGCCAGTTGATAAATATATGTAAAATGGTCTATCCTGTTGTGGTGGCACCAACACCGGCGGTCTCGACAAATATTCTTTAATTTCCTCGAATGCCCGCTACTGTTCTACCCCCCAGCGGAACTCATCATTGGTTCTGGTCTTGACTAACTCCATAAAAGGTTCAATTCGCCCAGATAAATTAGAAATAAACCTCCTGACGAAGTTAAACTTACCGATAAGCTGCTGGAGCTCCTTCTTGGTGGTAGGTGGCACCATAGTGCGTACAGCTTCCTGACTTTTTAGGCCGATCTCTATTCCTCGTTCATGAACCAGAAATCCCAAGAATTGCCCGGCCGACACACCAAAAGCGCACTTCTTTGGGTTCATCCTAAGCCCAAACTTTCTAGTTCGTTCCAGAACCTGCCGCAGATCATCCAGATATCCCTCGACCGATGCTGACTTTACCACGACGTCGTCGATATAAATCTCCACTAGGTTGCCGATCAGATCATGGAAAATGTGGTTCATAGCACGCTGATACGTGGCACCAGCATTTTTCAAGCCGAAAGTCATAACCACATACTCGAACAAACCCACCGCTCCAGGCACTCTAAACGCAGTCTTGTGTATATCTTCAGGGGCCATGAAGATCTGATTATAACCTGCATTACCATCCATGAAACTTAACATCTTGTGGCCGGCGGCAGCATTGATCAATGTCTCTGCAATGGGCATCGGGTATTCATCCTTCGGAGTGGCTCTATTGAGATCCCTGAAATCCACGCACACCCTCCATCGGCCATCTTTCTTTTGTACGGGCACAACGCTGGAGATCCATTCAGCATACCTGCAAGTCCTGATAAATCCAGCTTCTAACATCTTTTCTACATCTTTCTTTACTTCAACCAGGACTTCGGCTTTCATCTGCCGAGCCCGCTGTTGGAATGGTCGAAATCCACTCTTAAGAGGGAGCCGATGCTCGACTATACTCCTATCCAGCCCAGGCATCTCTGTGTAATCCCAAGCGAAGCAATCGGCATATCCCTACAGCAAAGCTATCATCCGCTCTCGTAGTGACGGGTGTAACTTCCTACTTATGAACGTTGGTCGTGGCTTATCCCCAGGACCAATATCTATCTCCTCAAGTTCGTCAGCCGATGTGAAACCATACCCTAGCTTCCCTTCCTCTGTTAGATCAATGCTGCAGGTGGAAAAGGAATACAATACACAAAAACTCGGCCGATCGTTAAGGTTGGCCGTTCCACGCATCCCATTATTTTCCAAGTTTTTATAAAAAGAACAAGGCCGGCTGCCAGCGCTGGCCATCTCATAACAACTATGTAAAACACTTGTCTTTTCAAATTCAATTTTTTGGGGCCGATTGCAGGAATCGGCCTCTATGGCTTTGCTACAACGTGTCGCTCCTTGCAGCTCCTTTACTCTGTAAGGCCGGTGGATAAGACCAGCCTTACTCCATTTTTTGTAGCCTCGATGCAGTCACAACCCTCTAGGCTTATCCCTGAAATCGGCTCTTGATCCTCTGCATCCCAAATGCTCATGGCAGCATGCGAAATTTTGATCGAATCGTCTGCCTGGACCACTTCCACCTCATCTCCATCCCACTGGATTAAACATTGATGCATCATGGAGGGAATGCAACAATTGGTGTGAATCCAGTCTCTGCCAAGTAAACATTGTAGGTGCTTTTACTGTTGACGACGAGGAACGACGTCGGGACGGTCTTGTTTCCAATAGTGAGATCCACACTGAGGAGCCCTGGGCTTCCGAAGTCTGCCCATTAAAATCACTTAGCATGACGTTGGTCTTGATTAGGTCTCCGGTAGACCGCCCCAAACGGCGCAGAACTGAGTACGGCATGATGTTGACTGCCGCTCCTGTGTCCACCAACATTTATTAACGGGCTGACCATTAATAAACCCTTTAAGATACAAGGCCTTCAGGTGCTTGTAGTTCTTAGCTTGTGGCTTCTCGAATATCACCGGTCGTGGTCCCAAATCGAGTTGGGCTACCGACAGCTCCTCCTGGGTCTGAGCATGGAACTCTGCGGGAAGTATAAAAACCATGTGTGCATCAGCCGATAACTTCTTATCGGCTTTTGCTGACTTGGGCCGCCATTCCTTCCTGGGTGGGCGCGATTCTTTTTCCTGCAAATAATGAACTTGTTCTGCCAAATCCGGTCGCACCTTCCTCAAAGTCTCGATGTACTTGGCCTCGGCCTCCTCCAAGCTACGCAGCCGCTGAACCCTGCGCTTCTGGGAATGATTAAGTCCATCGGGGCACCAACGTGGATGATGATACCTATCTTCTTCTTCGTCTTCCTTTCGTGGTGACCGAACCCGCACTTGCCGGATTGGGGCAGGTCCTATCCGCTGGAAAACCGAATCCCTTGCTTCTGACCTCCTTGGTCCACACTCTGGGCAATCCCTGATAGTAGGCAGTCGGCTCATACCTAAATCCCAACAGTACCTGAAGAACGGGCAGTGCCAATGATCGCGAGCGTCTTCGTGCTTCCTCAGGCGCTTCCCGGTGCGGCGCTCATACTCCTCTTCCTCAGATTCCCGATGGAGGCGCTGCTGGTACTGGTATTCGTATTTCCTGAGAAGATCAGAAGAAGTTGGCCGTTGATTTCTTACGTACCTTACTTGCCTTTCTGTAACGTATTCCTTCTTTTCTTTTTGGGGCTGATCGCTAGGATCAGCCTCTCCGTCCTTGCTCTGGCGGCGTGATGCCATCCCCGCCATGTTGATACCAAGTGCGAAGTCCAGTTGTCGCCTTGCGGTCCGATCGTGATTTTCCACCATATTAACACCAGGGAACGGCTGAGTGTCAACTTTCATGGCGGTCTAGCCTAGGATCAATCGGCCCTGCTCAATAGCCGATTGGATCTGCCGACGGAGCTCCTTACAGTCGCTTGTGCTGTGGGTAAAAGAATCATGCCATTTGCAATATGATCTTCCTTTCAACTCCTGCGCCGTGGGGGGTTTGTATCCTTCTGGAAACTTCAACTGCTTTTCTTTTAATAATAAATCGAAAATTTGTTCCACTTTGCTCACATCAAAATCAAACCCCTTTGCCGGTCCTGTTTGCTTTACCCACTTGCACGATACGGGATTTGCACCACGAGCCCATTCTGCAACTGATACTTCCGCTTCTTCCCTGGAGTCATCGGCTTCTTCAGTATCAGCTAGAGCTACTTGCCGCTTAAACTTTTCTTGGTACAGCTCAGGGTGACGCTGCTCGTGCATCGTCAACTTCTGTACGAGATGTGCCAACGAAGTGAATTCCAATTGAAAAGCCAGATCTCTAACCGGCTTCAATAACCCTAGTGACGCCAATTCTACAGCTTCCTTTTCTGGAATCCGTGTTGAATAACACCTATTCTTCATCTCCCTGAAGCGTCGAATGAATTCTGCCACAGTTTCTCCACGCTTCTGTTGCATCTGCGCCAGGTCGGCAATCCCTACTTCTGCAGCTTCTGAATGATACTGAATATGAAATTGTTCTTCCAGCTGCTTCCATGTACGGATAGAGTCAGGACCTAATGACGTATACCATCCGAAAGCCGGTCCCGTGAGCGATTGCGAGAAGAACCTTACTCGTAATGGATCCGATACAGAAATCATACCTAACTGTGCCAAATATCGGCTCACGTGTTCGATAGAACTAGAACCTTCTGCCCCACTGAATTTGGTAAACTCAGGGAGCCGATACTTGGGCGGCAATGGAATTAGATCATAATCACTTGGATACAGCTTTGTATAGCCGATCGCTCTCCTCTTTGGTAATATGCCAAACTGATCCCTCAGAATGGCACCAATTTGCTCCGCTGTTTGCAACCCGGGGGCCAAGTGCATACTGTCGTACATGGAAGCAGCTGGCCATGCTTGTTTATCCGCGTCGGCTCCAGAAACCCCTCCAGCTACTTTCTGTGCAAAATGTACCGGGTTATTACTGTCCGGAATGTATGCACACATGTAACCATGTGGAATTTCCTTGGGTGGTTCGTTGAAGAACTGGTGGTCCGTGGATCACCCCCCACTTTGTAAACCACATAAGCTGGAGCACCATGTGATTCCGCCGCTGCAAGCGCATAAGGCAATGGAGGTCTGGTCTGGAATGGCAACTCTCCCTTATGGCTTCCCAAAGTAGGCCCAGTCGGAGAATGTTGATGCTTCATAATTTCTTGGACCACTCGCAAAGCTACACGCTCGAAAGCGTTGACCAAACTTTCAGAATGCCGGTGCAACGAATGAGCCACCGCATAATTCACCTCTTGCCGCAAAGCTCTGGTACGATCTTCGGATGGGGTAGACAGATCCACTCCATCAAGAGCACCCTCAGGTGAAAACCCTCTCCACCTGATACCATGGCTGCGAGTCCTTTCGAAAGAGCCGATGAGGTCGGCTTCAAATTGAACCTTGATTTCGTCATATCTCTGCTTATGCTCGGCAGAAAGCTCCACGTAGGTGATTGGATCGTCTCTTGCCATTCCGCCGTCTGTGATTGACGAAGTCGATGAAGGTGATGAAGTCGATGCAGATGGTGTCAACGATGATGAAGTCGATGAAGACGGTCCCACCGGGCGTGCCAGAATGTGTTGTCGGTCAAAACCCGCCGGCGAGCAGTGACAGGCAACACGAGGAGCCGGGAGGCTTCCGGGACGGCTGGTGGGCCCCGGTCCCTCGGTCAACGGCCCAGTGATCCGGCGCGCACCCTGGCTGGAAGTTGCTAGGCGTGCCACCTGACCCTATACCTGATCAGGAAGGTGTGACGTGTCAAACTCCTGCGTACACAGACACATATAAAGATTGGTCCGAGCCGTGATCGGCTCACCACCTCCTCCCGGTATCGACTATAGGGAGCCGATTGCATCAATACCGGGTCGGATCTTTGGAACATGCAGCATACGAACATATAAATATACTTAAATAAGACTTGCTTTATAAATATCAATCTGATCCAACCCACGACAACTAAACCCTCATTGCACGATCGGAACATCCTACACGTGATTGAGCCTAACAAATACACGAAAGCATCGGGAATGAACGATCTAAACAGAGATTAAAGAAACAACTGAAAAGCCAATTCCTGAAGCAACCTCTATTCAAGCGATAAGCCGATACAGAGCATACTGCCGGAACATTCAACTCGTTATAAGGCCTAATCGTGCACATATTGAGCTGAGCCTCTAAATAAACAGAAACTAGCCATAACAGATCGGATCTACTGATAAACACGAAACAAGATATAACCATCGCATCCGTAAATGAACACGAGGATCAAGCACATGAGAGCAACGAACAAAGCATGATTAAAATGCGAAAAGAATAACATTACTCTATGCGTGTTAAGATAACTAATGCTACTCACCATCTACAAGGCTTCAGAACGAGCAACATATAACAAATGAGTAAGGATAATGCTACCCCGATCACGCAGAACGTGACCGGGGTCGCATGGCACTTACCCGATGGAAAACCCTAGAACAGGGGAGGCGATACGCCGAGAGTTGTTGATGATCGATTCCCCTTTCTTGTTTATTCATGGTACATATTTATAGTTCGTAGACTTGTTCTCTTTAACTAACCCTAACCAAACATGACACGAATCCTAACTGCCTAAATCAGAGTTTACACGGCCTTACTGGCCCCAAACACTCGTACAGATCCGATCCGCAAGCTTACCGTAACTATCTCTTAGGCCCATCTTGCTCCTCGGCCCACTTTTGGCCCGTCCAAAATATGGTGATAACACCACCATGAAGTGCAAGGCAGATGAGTTTCGTGAGCTGCAACAAGGCAACAAGTCCGTTGAGGAGTACAACATACCAGTTCATAGAACTAGCTCGCTATGCACCGGAGGAAGTAGACAAGGATGAAAAGAAGCAGGATATGTTCAGAAAGGGTTTAAATGTAGAACTTAAGAAGCTGCTTTCCCCATGCATCTACCCAGACTTCAACACACTGATGAACATGGCTATCATCACCGAGAGAGCCATGGCAGAGGAAAAGAGAGACAATAAGCGTAAGTTCCTAGAAACCAAGGCTCGCCAGCAGGACCGTTTCCAGAAGCCGAGGCACTTTGGCCCTCCAGTGACTAGGTCCCAAGCCCCTATGCAGTATAGGACCCAGTCACAAGCTACTAGCTCTCAAGCCCCCAGCACCCAGTTTAGACAATTCAAGAGCCAGAACACCATGAAGGCCCCACAGAGCAATGCAAGCCAAGTTACTGCCAGCAACAATGCTAGAGCATGCTTCAACTGCCGTGAGACAGGGCACTTCATTGCCAATTGCCCATATGCCAATAACAAGCCGGCAGCATCAGCCCTCTCCAACTCGGTGAATGGACCAAGGCCAGCTCTATCAGGAGCCAATCGTGTACCCATCCGCAGTAACAATACCGGCAACAACAACCAGCAGATGGGGCCGCCCCAGCAGTCCTTCGGACGAGCCCGCATCAACCACATCAACGCGCAAGAGGCTCAGGACGCTCAGGGTGTAGTGCTCGGTGAGTTTCTAGTTAGCTCATTTTTGGCAACAATATTATTTGATTCTGGAGCATCACATTCATTCGTATCCTCAAGTTTTGTGGAAAAGCACAATATACCTACAGTACTACTAAAAACACCCCTATTAACCCGAACGCCTGGAGGTGACATTAAGTGCCGACTGGGTTGTTCTCGGGTAAGGATCATTTTAAGTGGGGTAGAGTTCCTAGCAGACCTAGTAGTACTTAAGTCTAAAGGTATAGATGTGATCCTTGGAATGGATTGGCTAAGCCTGCACAATGGCCTTATAAGTTGTGCTGACAAGGTGGTACACCTAACCAACCCAGAAGGAGTACAAGTAACCTGCCATACTCGGGGAAGACCGGACCAAATGGTTTTTAGTATGGAAACTAAATTCTTGGAAGAAGTTCCAGTAGTAAATGAATACCTAGATGTTTTCCCGGAAGAACTCCCGGGAATGCCGCCAGATAGGGATATAGAGTTTGTCATTGACCTTGTCCCTGGAACCTCCCCTATAGCTAAGAGACCTTATAGGATGGCAGCCTCTGAATTGGCAGAACTAAAGAGACAACTGAAAGAGTTACAACAAAGTGGTTTCATTAGACCAAGCTCATCACCATGGGGAGCTCAGGTCTTGTTCTTCAAGAAGAAGGATGGAAGCATGAGGATGTGCGTGGATTACCGTGCACTAAATGAAGTCACCATCAAGAACAAATACCCCCTTCCCAGAATTGATGACCTCTTTGATCAGCTGAAGGGAGCCAAGTATTTCTCCAAGATAGACTTAAGGTTAGGATATCATCAGCTCAAGATTAAGGAAAGTGATATTCCGAAGACGGCCTTCGTCACCCGTTATGGGCAATATGAGTTTACGGTTATGTCCTTTGGACTCACCAATGCACCTGCTTATTTCATGAACCTCATGAATAAGGTGTTTATGGAAGAGTTAGATAAGTTTGTCATAGTTTTCATTGACGACATACTTATTTACTCTAAGAGTGTCGAAGAACATGAGCAGCACCTACGAGTGGTTTTGGAAAACTTGAGAGCGCACAAGCTCTACGCCAAGTTCAGCAAGTGTGAATTTTGGCTTGAGAAAGTAGCATTTCTTGGTCATATCTTGACCGCGGAAGGAGTAGCAGTGGACCCCGAAAAAGTCAAAACAGTCTCCAATTGGCAGCAACCAACCAATGTTAGTGAAATCAGGAACTTTCTCGGTTTAGCCGGATATTACCGGAGATTTATTGAAGGATTCTCCAAGATAGCCCGACCCGTGACAGAGCTACTCAAGAAAGAGAAGAAGTTCACCTGGACCGAGTCATGTGAGAGAAGCTTCCAGGAGTTAAAGAGAAGACTGACAACCGCCCCAGTACTAACCTTGCCAGATATTCAACGGGACTTTGTCATTTATTGTGATGCATCCCGTCAAGGATTAGGATGTGTCCTTATGCAAGATGGGAAAGTAGTGGCATATGCTTCCCGACAACTCAAGCCTCATGAGCAGAATTACCCAACCCATGATTTGGAGTTTGCAGCCGTAGTACATGCCCTCAAGATTTGGAGACACTATCTGATTGGGAATAGGTGTGAGATCTACACAGACCGTAAGAGCTTGAAGTACATCTTCACCCAGCCAGATTTGAACTTAAGGCAAAGAAGGTGGTTAGAACTAGTTAAGGATTATAATGTGGTAATTCTTTACCATCCTGGTAAAGCAAACGTGGTAGCAGATGCCTTAAGCCGGAAACCTTATGGACCAAAGGATGCCCACCTACAAGAAGAAATGGCACGATTAAATGTGCACATCGCCCCCCATGGTTCCAGTCGCAAGTTGAGTGTTCAACCCACTTTGGAGGATAAGATCAGAAAGGCCCAAGGTTCAGATAAGGACTTGATGAAAATCCGCATGCATACTGGAGAAAACAAGGCACCGGATTTTAGAGTGGATGACAAAGGAACCTTATGGTACAAAGATAGAATTTATGTACCTAAGGAAGGAGACTTCCGATAGACTATTATGGATGAGGCTCACAACTCGGCATATTCCATCCACCCAGGATCCACCAAGATGTATGTGGATATAAGACAAAAGTATTGGTGGAGTGGAATGAAGGCGGACATTGCTAGGTTCGTCGCCCATTGTGATACTTGTCAAAGAATCAAGGCCGAACATCAGAAGCCAGCAGGATTGCTGCAACCCTTACCCATCCCGGTTTGGAAATGGGATGAGATAGGAATGGATTTTGTAGTGGGTTTACCCAAGACACAGAAAGGACATGACTCCATATGGGTGATAGTGGCCCAGCTCACAAAAGTCGCTCACTTCCTACTTGTACGGACCAATTATGGTGGAGAAAAGCTAGCCCGGCTCTATGTGGACAACATAGTGAAGCTGCATGGTGTGCCTAGCAGAATTGTTTCGGATAGAGGAACCCAATTCACCTCTAGGTTTTGGAAAAGTTTGCATAAGGCCATGGGCACCAAGTTGGATTTTAGTTCGGCTTATCACCCGCAGACCGATGGTCAAACAGAAAGGGTGAACCAGATTATGGAAGATATGCTAAGAGCATGTGTCCTTCCTTATGGCAAGGATTGGGAACAAAGTTTACCGTATGCTGAGTTTTCGTACAACAACGGTTATCAAGCAAGCTTGGGCATGTCACCATTTGAAGCTCTCTATGGGAGAAAGTGCAGAACCCCCCTGATGTGGTCAGAAGTTGGAGAGCGTGCCCTAGTTGGACCCGCACTCATAAAGGAAGTGGAAGAAAGAGTGGCCGAGACTAGAGAAAAACTGAAGGCCGCCCAATCTCGACAGAAGAGTTACTCAGACAAGAAGAGACGAGAAGTAAGCTTCAATCCAGGAGACTTCGTCTATCTCAAGGTTTCACCTATTCAAGGGACTCGAAGATTTCAGGTACATGGGAAGCTAGCCCCTCGATACATTGGACCGTACCAAGTACTGAAGAAAATTGGAGCTGTGGCATACTGTCTAGAGCTACCAGAAGGAATGGCTGACATACACCAAATATTCCATGTATCCCAACTGAGAAGATGTCTGAGGGTACCCGAGAGAGAGCGTGTGCCGGAAGAAGAAATAGCTTTACAGACAGATCTTTGGTACCAGGAAGTACCTGTCAAGATTTTGGACACTGTCACAAAAAGGACAAGAAACTCTGAAGTACGAATTTGCAGAGTTCAGTGGAGCAGACATGGAGTGGAAGAAGCTACATGGGAACGTGAAGATGCCCTGAAGAAAGAGTTTTCCCATCTATTTAGGAGCCAGCCGAATCTCTAGGACGAGATTCATTTTAAGTGGGGTAGGTTTGTAACGCCCGCGTTTTTATCTTATTTAAATTACATTACCAATCACTCGCTTAAAAATCTTTTAAACCTTTTCCGCCGCTTGAGCTCCTGAAGCCCACCTCCCAATTTTCCGCCGTTCCGACATCGCGCAGTCTCTTCCTCTTTTTCCGCGGAGCCGCCCGCCCCTTTTCCTTTTCCACCAACCCTGCCGTCCCGTTACATCACCTTCGTGTCGCGGTTGGCCGCGTGCGCCTGCCCGGCCGCGACCGTCAGCGCCGCGCGTGTGTTCTATCTTTTCTTTTCTCATATTTCTCTCTTCTAATTTTTTTCCCAGACTCTTTTTTTTTGCGCTGGCTTCCTCTTTCTTTCCTCCCCTGTGCTGCCTGCTGCCTGCTCGAACTGTAGCCCGCTCCTTGCGCGCACGCGCGGGCCAGCGCACGACCCGCTGCTGCCCGTGCACGCCAAGCCGGCGTACGGCCCGCTGCTGCGCCGGCCTGTCCCGTCCCGTCCCCTCACCCTCGCAGCTCGCGCTTTGTCCCCGAGCATCCCGGCCGCCATTAATGGCGAGGCTCCTGTACTGCCCGTGACCCCCCTCCACGCCGGCCATCCCCCCCTCTTCCTCTCGGCCTATAAATCAGACCCCAAGCCGCCCCTCACTCCGCCCACACCGCCCCAACACCTCTCCCCCCTCTACCTCACGCTGCAGCTCGCCGCTGCTGCTCACCATTGCCGCCCACCACCCATCACCGTGGACAGCCCTCCGTAGACCGTCTCCGCACGAGGTGAGGGCCGGAATCGGACCCCCTCGGCCTCCTCTCTACTTTTTCCCCCTCCCCGGGTGTTGCCATGCTCCAGGGGGCCGGCGCCCATGGCCTGGCCGCCCCCCTCCTACTATTCCCCTCCCCCTCCTGTTCTGTCTCGAGGAAGAAGGAAGGCAGACTTGTGCATAACCCCCTCCACTTTTCCTCCTTATGCAGTCCGCAGCCCCCATTTCATGCGACATTATGTTCTGAATCGATTCCAAACTCCACCACGCATCAAATATTCTCTCTCCAAGTCCCAAGATCCACATCCAACAAATATAATAGCCTCCTCTATTTTTAATAGAAGCTCTCTATTTCCCTTTTAGCACGTCGGCGAACTTTGTTTTATTGTGTGATTGTTTGTGTGTTGTAGCCGACGGTGTGACTGAGGAGGAGCAGGACCGCGAGCCGGAGCCCGAAGACCCATACCTCGAGGAGGAGCTTCCGGAAGGCTTTGAGGATGGCAAGTCCAATCCCATCCTTTGATGTATATTTATCCCAGTTTTATAAACACAACCTATTGGCCTGTTTTATAAAATGCATTGTTTTATTGCAAGACATGGTTGGATAGCCACCCCTTGATTGCTATGACTAATTCTTGATGACCTAGGTTAATGTCTATATAGGATTTGCCCTGTTGGACGTTAACTACTGCTAGAGATGCTTATTACCTTTTATTCCCTTTATTATATTTTAATCATGACCACAAAGTGCTTTACCGAAAATAAGGGTGTGAGTGTTTTAAGAGATCAAATGGGATTTTGGGAAAATCAAAGAAAGATATAACCCGATGAGATGGACGGTGTTTTCTGTGTGAAATGCCACTGGTGTGCTTGTACCGTTGTGGTTGAGCATGGTTGGGAGATGTCCATCTTGTCAATGTAAGGATGAACTGAGGTGTCATCTTGCCTAACCCACTTATCGTACAACCACTCGACCGTTGTGTGGGCAACGGCTTAGCATAAACCCCACTAGTTGTCCTGCTAGCCAAAAGAAGAGCGGGTGAGCAACGGGAGATCATGGAGAAGGGATACGATCTGTGTGAGTTATGTCCCAGTTATGACTTGGTTGATAGGTCATTAACCCCATGGTTGCTTCCGTGTTGGCTAGTTAGATTAAGCTAAGGTGGGTAATGGCTTTGTTAGGATCCGCCGCGACATTAAGGTGTTCGTGGTGCGGTACCCTACTTGTGGGTAAAGTGTATAACCTCTGCAGAGTGTAAAATCTATTCGAATAGCCGTGTCCACGGTATTGGACGAGTTACGGCATGGTCACTTCAATAGACATTTTGGGATGATTGGTTTTGTGGCGTGAGTTGTTTTGAAAGTGCCCGGCAGTTGTGCAGTGAGCTACTGTGGATGGGGAGTCCGGTAGTATTAAAACTTGGATCCTTTGTGTAGGATCAACCCCACTTATTGTTCGATTACTATAGAAATGTCTTGAGAAAACTCTTTTATTAAATGAACCCTTACATGTGTAAAACCTCGCTTTATCGCAAATGAACCCTATCCTCCTCCTTGATATATCCATGCATGATCTTTACTATTCCCCTCCGCGGGTGTGGTTGGACTTGTTGAGTACGTGTGTACTCACTCTTGCCTAGTTTTTACAGAGGAGGATCCGAACTTTGTCCCTAAAGACGTCGAGTAGGTCGCCGTCCTGCACCCAACCTTGCCTGTGGTTCAGGGTCTCCACAGGAAGCTTACCATGGCGCAAGACTCTGATGTTATCTTAGATTTTGTTGGCACTTTGGTTTGGTTTGTAGTCCTTATGTTGTCCCTCTTGATAGTGGCGCTTCAGTACCCGCTACCCTAACAGTTTGTATGGTAATGAACCATCTGATGTAATAAATGTGTTATCAGCCTCCTGGGATTGATATTTGTATCACATTTAGTCACCTCTGTGGAGGGGACGCTTCAGTTCGTCGCTCATACGAAAGGAATCAGTATAGAGGTAGAGCCGACCCTCGATCAAAATATACAAAAGGATCAGCTTGAGAATCCTAAGATACAAGAGGTAAGGGAGATGATTGAAGCAGGCAAGGCACCAAACTTTACTGAAGATGAACACGGAACAGTATGGTTCAGAAAGAGGATATGTGTACCCGATGTGGATCATGACTCGGCTTATTCTATCCATCCTGGCAGTACCAAGATGTATCAGGATTTAAAGGAGAAGTATTGGTGGTATGGTATGAAACGTGATGTTGCAGCTCATGTGGCGCTTTGTGATGTGTGTCAAAGGGTCAAGGTAGAACATCAAAGACCAGCTGGTTTGTTACAACCATTGAAGGTGCCAGAATGGAAGTGGGAAGAAATTGGTACGGATTTCATTGTGGGATTGCCACGTACCCGAGATGGTTATGATTCTATATGGGTTATAGTGGATCGATTGACCAAGGTGGCTCACTTTATACCAGTGAAGACTACCTACACTGGGGCACGATTAGCGAAGTTGTACATCTCCCAGATCGTGTGTTTGCATGGGGTACCCAAGAAGATAGCATTAGACAGAGGCACTCAGTTCATGTCTCAGTTTTGGCAAAAGTTGCATGAGTCAATGGACACGAAGTTGAACTTCAGCTCTTCTTATCATCCGCAAACTGATGGACAGACTGAAAGGACCAACCAAGTGTTGGAAGATATGCTTAGGGCTTGTGCCCTAAAACATGGAGGCAGTTGGGATAGGAGCTTACTGTTCGCAGAGTTCTCTTACAACAACAGTTATCAGGCCAGTTTAAAGATGGCACCGTTCGAGGCATTGTATGGCAGGAAGTGCAGGACTCCGTTGTATTGGAGTGAGACAGGTGAAAGTCAGTTGTTCAGGCCTGAGATCATTAAAGACGGTGAAAGACAGGTGCAGGTTGTCCATGAGAATTTGAAGGTGGCTTAGTCGAGGCAGAAAAGTTATGCGGATACTCGATGACGAGAGTTGACTTTTGAGGAAGGAGACTATGTGCATCTGAAGGTGTCACCTATCAGAGGTTTGCGCAGATTCAAGGTCAAAGGGAACCTGTCGCCTCGTTACATTGGTCCGTTCAAGATCCTAGAATGGAAAGGCGAGGTGGCTTACCAACTAGAGTTAACTGCACGGTTGTCAAACGTGCACAATGTATTCCATATCTCACAATTGAAGAAATGTTTAAGTGTACCGGTGGAACAGTTGCCACTGGAGAAACTGGATGTGCAGGAGGACTTGACTTATGAGGAGCACCCGGTCAAGATATTGGACACAGCAGAGAGAATTACCCGGAGTAAGAGGATATGGATGTGTAGGGTTCAGTGGAGTCACCATGCAGAGGATGAGGTTACTTGGGAACGAGAGGACGAGTTACAGGCAGAATTTCTCCAGCTCTTTGCTAGCCCAACCAAATCTCGAGGACGAGATTCATTTTAAGGGGGTAGGTTTGTAACACCCTAAAATTGCAAACTACAAAAAAATTAAATAAAATGTTAGGTTTAAAGGAGCCACAGGGCATTTGATAAACAATTTTCCTTAATTATAAAAAGAAATATAGGGAACCATAGGATTTGTGCATCTCATGCTCTTTGCACTATTAGTTTGGTTGTCTTCCATTTGAATTCAAATTTCTTTTTCAAACTCAAAAGCATTTGTTTTACTTTTTCTCTCTTTTCCCTCTCTCTTCTCTCCTTTGGGCCCAGCCCAACCGGCCACCTTCCCTCCTCTCTTTCTTCCCTTCTCTCCCTCCCCAGCAGCCTGGCCCATGGCCTTCTTCCTTTCTCCTTTTCTCTTCCCCCCCCCCCGCACGCGGCCCAGCTCCCCGCACGGCCCAAGCCAGCCGTAGCCTTCTCCCCTCCCTTCTTCTTTTTCCCTCGCGTACAGCCCACTCCTCGTTCCCGGCCCAATCCGCCCGCGCCCCCGCTCCTTCCTCTCTTTCCCCTGCTGACCGACGGGCCCCACTTGTCAGGGCCATCTCCCTCCCCGCGCCTGACTCAGACCCGAGTCCGAGTCCGGCCGGTGCGCATCGCCGCATCGCGCGGGGCCACGGGCCTGCATGCCCAGGCACCCTAGGGCCGCCTCTGTTTAAGGCACCGCAACCCGTGCCCTAGCCTCAAGCCGTAGCCGCCGCCTCCCGCCCCCAAAACCCTAGCACACACACCCGCCGCCGCCTTTGTCGCCCTCGCCTCGGGCCGCCGCCGCGCCGTCGTTCCGCCGCCCCTTCACTGCCGCTAGCCGCTGCCAGAGCTTCACCATGGGGTAAGGAAGCTCGTCGGCTGCTTTCCCCTCTCTTTCTCGCTCCCCCGTGCCCGCACGGCCTCGCCGTCGCCCCGCGCCACCGCTCGCCGTCGTCGCTCCGGCCGATGCCGGCGCTCCTAATCACACTAATTGGGTTCCCCTAATCGCGCTCCACCTCCCCGTCCAAACCGCGCTCGAAACCGAGGCCGGGAACGTGATTTCACAGTTTCCCCGGTGAGTCGCCGCCGCACGCCGTCATCCCCGACTCACCGCCGGCGTCCCGCCGCCACTCTCGTGCCGCCCCGAGCCGCCAGCCCATCCCCACCATCGGATCTCGATCCAACAGCCCAGATCCAATTCAACCCGAGTCAATAGATCAGCATACCGGTCAACCCATGACCTTTTTGCAGATTAGCCCTTAAGTTTTCCGGAAATCAACCCGCAGTCCTTTCTAGTTCAAAAGTAATCGCGGATAGGTCCTTTTCTTTCTATTTAGGCCCCTGTAGTTTTCCAAAATAGAACCCGCCGTCCAATATCCCTCTATGTTACGTTCTAACCCCTCTGTCTAGGGTTTAATTACAATCTAGCCCTCGGTTTCTTCTGTTAGAGCCCTTTTAGATCCAAAACCATTACAAATAGGTCCCTGGAACCCTGTTTGAACCCTAATTTATCCGTTTTAACTCCGATTTCAACGATTCTTGCGCTCATGCGATCCTTGTAGCATAAGCAGTAACTTTTAAAGGTTATTTTGTTCTATTTTTATTGATTGATGTACTATTATTATTTTATTCTATTTGTTTGCTTGTATGTGCTAGTGTACGACGATAGATGATACGCAGTTCGAGGGTCCGCAAGAGCCGAGCTTTGAAGAATTTCCTGAGCAGCAACAGTTTGCTAATGAAGGCAAGTGGTCCTTGATCATGTTTTAGTCCTATTAATACCACAATTACACCTTTACTTTATATGCATGCATGTGTCTAGAATATGATGGATCCCAAGATAAGGACATGCCTAGTTTTAGTTGAACTTCCTTGATTAAACCTGGGTATTTATATTCATGTTGTAGCTACGCTAATTGCTCCTACATATATTTTAGTTGGATAACCTGGATATCATGGTAATGTTTTACTTATTTTGGAATAATGTTTGGTGATAAATAAGATTATTGAATCAATTGGAACATGGAGAACTGTCACACCCAATTTATAAGAACATAAATCGAGCAATCATATATGCGCCAGGATCAAGTCACGCATATATACAACAGAATCATCAACATATCACAACACGTATCTCGAAATAAAAGCGTATAAATTATAAATGAATACCTTTATTACAACTGAATCAAGAATCAGTTCGAGGAATGAGGAAGCATAAAATAAACACATGAAGAATAAGGCGCCATAGGGACGTTGGCTGGGAGACAACGCCTAAAAATCGTCGAGTCCGCTAATGTAGTTCCCCATGTCGCCCGGTGATGAGCAGCAGTCGAAGATATCCCAAGAGAACACAAGAGTAGAGAAGGCAAGTGTGAGTACACAGCTTGTACTCAACAAGTATAACACAAACTATGAGGCTCTACGGTTAGCTGACTCAACTGCATTAGCTTTTAATCTTGGCAAATTTTATTAAAGCTATTTACTACAAGTGGATGAATTACCATAACCCAAGTTACATAATAATTAATCAAAATTAACTTGGAGACTACTGAAAACCAAGCCACTCCACCAGAGGTACAACCCACTAATCAGACGAAGGATCTGGGCCGCTCATGACCGTGAGCACGGCTAGTATACCAGTTTTACACTCTCGAGAGGTTGCACAACTTTACCCACAAGTCGTGAGCTACGCTAGTTGTTCATCACACTTCCTTAGGTGAGATGACTAGCAAGCGCACTACGAGACCGTTACAAAGGATCACTTTAGTAAGGTGTAACCGCTAAGGTTTCTGGATCAGCAACGATGGGGCCCACCTCACGGGGGTACAAGACACACAGCACAGACCAAGCCGGAGGAGCAGGGACCATTGAAGCTTACCACCCCTCTTGCCCCGCAGGTAAGTTACTCCCAAACCAAAATGACCTAATTAGTAAGTCAAGACCGTCCCATTCCAGTCTTGTGGCTGCGCGGTTGTCCCAGGTTGTCGCTCTATGAACCGGTCCTTATGGAGAATGGCCAACCAAGCACTAAGCACCACCGTGCTGGCCCGCTAAACCAAGTTTCTATAAAAACATCTTTTAACGAGATGTGAGCCGCTCAAGCACATAGCACAAAGGGCCACTCTCAGAATTAAGTTGCATATAACCATTAATCAAATTAATTAAAGAGGACTGAGATGTGTGAGAGCGCAGCACCTAGCACAACTAACCAAAATGCAACCCAAGGTATTTTTATAAAGGATAAAAGTGGCTAGGAAATCCTTATAGGCATACAGTATTAAAATGCAGTATGAAATTGTATTTAAAGGTGATAGGATGCTCATGTTATACTTGCCTTCCTCAAAGTTCTCCTACTGCTGCTCTGAAGAAAGTGGCTCCTGATATTCCTCCGATGGCTCAACGTCTACTCACGATCGTAACGTCCAAAACATGGTCCACACAGGCACACACATGCAAACAATAGCAAAATATAAGAAACAGTACACTAATACAATAAAACAGCACATAAAACTAAGTTAAAACTATTCTATGCATTACAACAATCGCGTGAGCGTGAAAACCACCTAAAACGGAGCTAAGACCCGAAAACTAGGGTTAAAACAAGGTCCAGGGGCTTTTCTGCGAGAAATTAGAGCTTACAGGGGGTTCTGGGCAAAACCAGGGACCTAAACGTAATTAAAGGTTAGATACAGGGTCTAACACGCAAAACTACTGGGGTTGGACTTCGGGTTTGATTTCCAAAGAGCTCAGGGGCCTAAACAATAAAAACAGGGCCTAACTGTAATTACTTTTGAACTAAAGGTGGACTGCGGGTTGTTTTCGGGAAAACTCAAGGGCTTTTTAACAAAATAGCCAGGCCGAACAGGTATCTTCTAATCAGGATCGTTGGATCAAGATCTGGTGGTCCGAGACATTTGGGGGCGCGGGCGGCGGCGATTTCTCACCGGAGACCGCTTCCGCGGCGGTGCCTCGCCGGCGTGTGGCGTTCCAGCCTCGGGATCAACCTAGGGTGCACGACAGCTAGTGCAAAAGGAAGAGGGGACCGAGCTGTTGCTCACCTTGGCTCGAATGGGCCGGAGAAGCGGCGCAGGATGGCCGGAGTCGATGACGAGCGGCGACGCACGGACGGCGTCGGGGAAGAAGCTCGCAGAGGGGCGGCTCAAAGCTTCTGGCTCCCCGATCCTGCTCGGGGAGGTCCTGCGAAGCTGGTGGAGAGGTCAGCACGGCCTGAGGGGCACTGGTGGCAAGCAATTGCTCGGAGGCGGGGCTCACCGGCTGCGATGGTTCGGGGCCAAATCCGGTGAGCGCAAGGGCGGAGGACGTGAACAAGGGCTCGGGGGTCGACCCTATACTTGGGGCAGAGCTCCTGCAGTGGTCCCGGGCGGCGGGGATGCAGTGGAACGACCGGCCCACGGCAGAGCCAAAACTCAATGCGGCGGAGCGGATCGTGGCGGCGGCACTAGGGTTCGCGGGCAGGCGCTTCGGTGGGTTAGGGTCCAGAGGCGTGCGCGGGGCCAATTAAGGGCCGGAGCGGGATCTGGGCGTGCGTGCCCTGGCTCGTGCAGAAATCACGATGGTGACCTTGGCGTGCGGAGGAGGCGGATCGCGCACAACGGCCTCGCTCGATATTGGCTCGGGTGGTGGGACTTCTATAGAGAAGGGGAAGGCTCGGGCGCTGGCCGGGGTGCGGGCTCGGGGCAAGTGCGGCGCGGTGGAGCGGTCCCAGGTGCAGAGGCGCGGCCGGGTGGAGCGGTCAGCTGAGCAGAGAGCAGCGTGAGGAGGAAGGGGAAAGAGCTGACGGGCGGGCTCGGGGCGTCAACGGGCGAGGTGGAGTGGAGAGTGAGCGAGCTGGGCCTCAGCGCAGGTGGGCCGAGCTGGCGTGCGCGAGGGGGAGAAAAAGAAGAGAGTGGGCCGCAGGGAGAGGGGGCCGGGTGAGCGGGAAAGGAAGAGAGAGGGGGAGTGGGCCTGCGCGGGGAAAAGGGTCCGGCCCAAGGGGGAGAGGGGAGGCAGGTCAGGCTGGGTTGGCTGACTGCCATCTCCAAATTCCTTTCCTTTTTCTTTTCTGCTCCTTTTGAAACTCAAATGTATTTGAATTCAAATGAACTTTTGAATTCAAACCCTGTGCGCTCATTCCAAAAAATATATGCACCAGCATGAATGCACAATCATGTTGTTACTAAAATAAATTTTATTTCTTTGTATAACTTAATTAGTTTAAATGCAAACTAAGCACAATAAATCTTTAGAAAATTAATGGAGCCAATTTAAATCCATTATAAATCTTGGAAATTTACATTAGGGTGTTACAAACCTACCCCCCTTACAGGAATCTCGTCCCGAGATTCAACTAGGCTAGCTAGCAAAGAGATGGGGATATGTCTTCCTCAGCTCATCTTCTCGCTCCCAGGTAGCCTCATCCTCCGTGTGATGACTCCACTGAACACGGCACATCTTGATCTTATTGTTTTTGGTAACCCTCTCAGACGTCTCCAGAATCTTCACCGGATGCTCGGTGTAGGTCAGATCCTCCTGCACCTCCAACCCTTCCAACAGTGCTTGCTCTTCCGGCACCCTCAAGCACTTCTTCAGTTGAGATACGTGGAAGACATCATGCACTCCTGAGAGACTGGGAGGTAACTCCAAACGATATGCCACCTCTCCTTTCCATTCCAAAACCCTGAACGGACCGATGTATCGAGGGGCTAGCTTCCCTCTCACATTAAACCTGCGGATTCCTCTCATCGGCGAGACCTTCAGGTACACATGATCACCCACTGCAAAGCTCAGATCTCGACAACGAACATCCGCGTAACTCTTCTGACGAGTCCGTGCGACCCTCAGGTTCTCTCGTACCTGCTGTACCAGCTGTTCTGCCTCTTCAACAATATCCGGACCAAACACCTGCCTCTCACCAATCTGATCCCAATACAGCAGAGTTCTGCACTTCCGACCGTACAGGGCCTCGAAGGGAGACTTCTTCAGACTGGCCTGATAACTATTGTTATACGAGAACTCTGCAAACGGCAGGCATTTATCCCAGCTGGTACCATACTGAATAGCACAGGCTCGAAGCATATCCTCCAACACTTGGTTGGTTCTCTCCATCTGCCCATCTGTCTGAGGATGATAAGCGGTGCTGAAACATAGCTTCGTATCCAACGAATCATGCAACTGCTCCCAGAACTGTGAAGTGAACTGAGATCCTCGGTCAGATATGATCTTTTCGGAACACCATGCAGACAAACGATCCTGGAGATGTACAACTCTGCGAGTCTAGCACCAGAGTAAGTAGTATTCACCGGAATGAAGTGGGCAACCTTCGTCAACCGATCCACTACTACCCATATAGAGTTGTACCCTTTCTGAGTACGAGGCAACCCAACAATGAAGTCCATAGTGATCTCCTCCCATTTCCACTCTGGAATCCTCAGGGGCTGCAATAGACCGGCTGGTCTTTGATGCTCTGCCTTGACACGCTGACAAGTGTCACAGATAGCCACGTACTCTGCAACGGAACGCTTCATTCCATACCACCAGAATCGTTCCTTGAGGTCATAATACATCTTTGTGCTGCCTGGAAGAATGGAATACGCTGTATCATGAGCCTCACTCAAGATCAGTTTCCTGAGATCCTTTACATCTGGCACACATATCCGGCCCTTGTACCACAAGGTACCCTGATCATCCTTGCTAAAATGAGGTGCCTTGCCAACCTTGATTAGTTCACGGATCTCCTGCAGCTTTTTATCTTCTTTCTGATGCTGCCTGATCTCTGCCTATAGAGTGGGTTCTGCCTCGAATGATGCACTCAAGGTGTGATGCAAGAAACCTAGATTTAACTGCTCAAACTCCTCGCATAACTCCTGAGGCATCTGGAAAGCCACGGCCATGTTAACATAGCTCCTCCTGCTCAGGGCATCTGCTACAACATTGGCCTTGCCCGGATGATAGTGAATCTCCAGGTCATAATCCTTGACCAACTCTTGCCATCTTCTCTACCGCATGTTCAGCTCACTCTGAGTAAAAATGTACTTGAAGCTCTTGTGATCGGTGTAAATATCACACCTTTGCCCAAACAAGTAATGCCTCCATATCTTCAGAGCATGCACAACTGCGGCTAACTCCAGATCATGAGTGGGATAATTCAGCTCGTGCCGGCACAACTGCCGCGAAGCATAAGCTATCACACTGCCCTACTGCACCAGGATGCAACCAAGACCATCCCTCGAAGCATCACAATACACTATGAACCTTTTGCTCTGGTCTGGCAGAGTAAGCACTGGTGCCATAGTCAACCTCTTCTTCAGCTCCTCGAAGGCCTTCTAACGCTCATCAGTCCAAGAGAAATCCACACCCTTCTCTAGCAAGGAAGTCAAAGGCTTCGCAATCTTGGAGAAATTCTCAATGAACCTCCGATAATATCCTGCTAAGCCCAGAAAAGAGCGGACTTCCTTCACTGTCTGGGGCACTACCCAGTCAAGCACATCCATCACCTTGCCGGGGTCCACAGTAATACCTCCCTTAGAGATGACATGACCGAGGAATGGAACCTCGTCAATCCAGAATTTGCACTTGCTGAGCTTGGCATACAGCTTGTGCTCTCTGAGCCTCTGCAACACAAGACTCAGATGTTTCTCATGCTCTGCCTCCGACTTGGAATATACCAGGATATCATCAATGAATATCACCACAAAGGTGTCCATATAATCCATGAAAATCTTGTTCATCAGATGCATGAAGAAAGCCGGAGCATTGGTCAAGCCAAAGGACATGACCGTAAACTCGTATAGCCCATACTTGCAGGTGAATGCCATCTTCGGGATATCCTCGGGATGAATCTTCAGCTGGTGATAACCCGAACGCATATCAATCTTCGAGAATACACAAGCACCCTGAAGCTGATCAAAGAGATCCTCAATACGAGGCAATGGATGCTTGTTCTTGATGCTGACTGCATTCAGATTCCGATAATCAATGCACATTCTCTTCGTGCCATCCTTCTTCTCTACAAGCAATACAGGAAAAGCCCAAGGAGAGAAACTACGACGAATATAACCCTTGGCTAGCAACTCGTCGACAGTTTTCTTAACTTCCTCATGCTCAATGGGTGCCATACGATAGGGCCGCTTAGCAACAGGAGCTGTGCCAGGCAAGAGATCAATAGAAAACTCAATGTCGTGATCAGGCGGCATACCTGGCAAATCATCCGGAAAGACATCCGGGAATTCAGACACCACGCGAATACTGTCACACCCGATTTATAAGAACATAAATCGAGCAATCATATATGCGCCAGGATCAAGTCACGCATATATCCAACAGATTATCAAGATATCACAACACATGTCACGAATAAAAGCGTATAAATTAATAAATGAATACCTTTATTACAACTGAATCAAGAATCAGTTCAAGGAATGCGGAAGCGTAAAATGAATACATGAAGAGCTGGGCGCCACAGGGACGTCGACTGGGAGACAAACGCCTAGAAGTCGTCGAAGCCGCGGACGTAGTCCTCCACGTTGCCGGGCACTGAGCAGCAGTCGAAGATATCCGAAATAGAACAGAAGAGTAGAGAGGCAAGTGTGAGTACAAACTCGTTCTCAACAAGTATAACACAAACTATGAGGCTCTAGGCTAGCTGACTCAACTGCATTAGCTTTTAATCTTGGCAAATTTTATTAAAGCTAATTACTACAAGTGGATGAGTTACCATAACCCAAATTGCATAAGGAATTAATCAGTATTAATTAAGAACTACTGAGAACCACCCAACCAAAACCACCCGGGGAATCTCCCTCGTCAAAGGTTGATAACCCCACTAATCAGACGGAGGATCTGGGCCGCTCATGACTGTGAGCACAGCTGATATATCAGTTTTACACTCTCGAGAGGTTGCACAACTTTACCCACAAGTCGTGAGCTACGCTAGCTGTTCATCACACTTCCTTAGGTGAGATGGCTAGCAAGCGCACTACGAGACCGTTACAAAGGATCACGTTGGTAAGGTGTAACCGCTAAGGATTCTGGATCAGCGACGATGGGGCCCACCTCCGGGGGTACAAGACACACAGCACAGACCAAGCCAGAGGAGCAGGGACCATTGAAGCTTACCACACCTCTTGCCCACGCAGGTAAGTTACTCCTGAACCAACACGACCTAATTAGTAAGTCAAGACCGTCCCATTCCAGTCTTGTGGTTGCGCGGTTGTCCCAGGTTGTCGCTCTATGAACCGGTCCTTATGGAGAGTGGCCAACCAAGCACTAAGCACCGTGCTGGCCCCCTAAACCATGTTTCTAACAAAAACATCTTTTAAGGACGCACAAACCACTCAAGCACACAGCACAGAGGGTCGGCTCCAGAATTACGTTGCATAAGATCATTAACAAATTAATTAAAAAGGACCAAGTGTGTTGTAGCGCAGCAACCTAGCACAACTAACCAAAATGCAACCCCAAGGATATATATATATATAGGATATAAAGGTGGCTAGGAAATCCTTATAGGCATGCAGTATTAAAATGCAGTATGAGATTGTATTTAAAAGTGATAGGAGGTTCATGTTATACTTGCCTTCCTCGTACTCTCCCGGCTGCTGCTCGAACTGCTCGGAAGATGGCTGCTCCTGGTACTGCTCCGGTGGCTCGACGTCTACTCACGATCATCAAGCATAGTCCACACATACACACATGCACAAACATAGCAAACTATAAGAAAACAGTACACCAATACAATGGAACAGCACATAAAACTAGCTTAAAACTATTCTACACGTTACAACGATCGCGTGGATATAAAGAACACCTAAAACGGAGCTAAAACGCGAAAACTACGCTTAAAACAAGTTCTAGGGACCTATTTGCGAGAAAAATAGGAAAACCCGGGGTTTCTGGACAAAAACTGAGGACTTAAACGTAATTAAAGTATAGACACGGGGCTAGCGCGTGAAAACACTGGATATGGACTGCGGGTTCAAAAAAAATACAGGAAGCTCAGGGGTCTAAACGAGAAGAAAAGGACCTAACCGTAATTATTTTTGAACTACGGGTGGACTGCGGGTTGATTCCAAGGAAACTCAGGGGCTCCTTAACAAAATGGCCAGGCTGAAGCGGTACGCGCTAATCTGGACCACTGGATCTAACTTCTACGGCCCAGATCAGATCTATTTCGCGAAGGGGTATGTGCGCATCGTGGCCGCTGGATCTAGATCCAACGGTTTACACGCGATTCAGTTCGGACGGTCCGATCTAACTGCCGTTTACGGACGGTCCGATCTGACTGCCATTTACGGACGGTCCGATCTGTCCGAGGGGGTCCGGTCCACTGGATCCTGATCGGAGGGCTGGGACTAGACTCACACGGCGAAGGGGTATCTGCGGATCTGGACGCTTGGATCTCGATCGAAGGGTGCTGGTCCAAGAGGTAAGCGAGATCTAATCCTACACCTTCACTACAGATCGAGCGGCTGAGGGCTTTCCGGCCGGCTCTGGTGGCGGCGGCTACTGGGCACGGCGGAGGGCGGCCGGGGCTCGCCGGAGGACACGCTGTCGGGCGTTTCCGGCCACTATTCGGGGTACGGCTGGCACTGGGAGAAAGAGAGGACGACGGCGAACCCATCTAGGCGGTCAAGGAAGCGGTTTAGGGTTTGGGTTGGGGTTCCCCACGGCAGGGGTGGCTCGGTTTCACGGTGACAAGCGGAACATGCTCACGCGGAGGGAGAGAAGAAGGGAGAGAAGCACGGCGCGACCCTTACCACGTCTGGAAACCGCGACGACTGCTGGCGGTGGAGAAGTGGCGATGCCGGAATGTAATTGCGACGGTGCGGCTCGGTCAACGACGGCGCAGCCCTCGGATTGAGCGGCGGAGCGGCAACGCGGGGCTTGGGGGAAAAACTGGGGAAGGCAGAGGCGGCCGAGGGGAAACGTGAAGAAGTGGTCGCGGCTAAGAAGGGGGCGGTCCTCGGCGTGCGGTCAATTTGGCAACGGAACTCCGCCCTTCCCAGAGTCGTTGCGGCTTGATTCAATCCAGGCGCTGCGGCTTCTAGAAGCAAGGGGAAGCTCGGGCGGTGGCCAGGGCGCGGGCTCGGGTACGGCGCAAGGGCTCGGGCGCGCAGCAGAGCGGGGCCACGGGCAGCGACAGGGAGGCCGGCCGGCGGGGAAGGGAAACAGAGGAGGAGTCGAGCTGGGGGATTGACCGAGAAAGAAGGAATAACTGAGGAAAGAACGAGAATGACTGAGAAAAGAAGGAATGACTGAGAATATAAGGGATGACTGAGAACAGAAGGAATGACTGAGAGAAAGGAAGGAATGACTGAGAAAAGAGAGACTACGGGAGTGACTGAGAAAAGAAGGAATGACTGACTCACTTTCCTGTTTCCACTCAAATCTATTGGAATTCAGTTCGAATTTGAATTCTACTTGTATGCACTCAACCAAATAAAACTTATGCACCAGCATGAATGCACAAACATGTTGACCTTATAATAAATTTTATTTCCCGTGTTATAAATTTCTTTTAAATGCAGGATAAATTAGAAAAACCTTGAAAATTTTAATTGAGCTAAAATAAATTCCTTAAAATTTGGGAAAATTACATTAGGGTGTTACAAACCTACCCCCCTTACAGGAATCTCGTCCCGAGATTCGGATAGGCTAGCTAGCAAAGAGATCGGGATATGTCTTCCTCAGCTCGTCTTCTCGCTCCCAAGTAGCCTCATCCTCCGTGTGGTGACTCCACTGAACACGGCACATCTTGATCCTCTTGTTTCTGGTAACTCTCTCAGAGGTCTCCAGAATCTTCACTGGATGCTCGGTGTAGGTCAGATCCTCCTGCACATCCAACCCTTCTATCGGTGCTTGCTCTTCTGGCACCCTCAAGCACTTCTTCAGCTGAGACACGTGAAACACATCGTGCACCCCTGAGAGATTGAGTGGCAACTCCAAACGATATGCCACCTCACCCTTCCGTTCCAACACCTTGAACGGACCAATGTACCGAGGTGCTAGCTTCCCTCGTACATTAAACCTGCGGATCCCTCTCATCGGCGAGACCTTCAAATACACATGATCACCCACTGCGAAGGTCAATTCCCGACGACGAACATCCGCGTAGCTCTTCTGACGAGTCTGAGCGACCCTCAGATTCTCTCGCACCTGCTGTACCAGCTGTTCGGCCTCCTCAACAATATCCGGACCAAACACCTGCCTCTCGCCAATCTGATCCCAATACAGCGGAGTTCTGCACTTCCGACCATACAGGGCCTCGAAAGGAGACTTCTTCAGACTGGCCTGATAGCTGTTGTTATATGAAAACTCTGCATACGGCAGGCATTTATCCCAGCTGGTACCATACTGAATAGCACAGGCTCGAAGCATATCCTCCAACACTTGGTTGGTTCTCTCGGTCTGCCCATCTGTCTGAGGATGGTAAGCAGTACTAAAGCGCAGCTTCGTATCCAACGAATCATGCAACTGCTCCCAGAACCGTGAAGTGAACTGAGATCCTCGATCAGATATAATCTTCTTTGGAACACCATGCAGACAGACAATCCTAGAGATGTACAACTCTGCGAGTCTAGCACCGGAGTAAGTAGTGTTCACCGGAATGAAGTGAGCAACCTTCGTCAACCGGTCCACTACTACCCATATGGAGTTGTACCCTTTCTGAGTACGAGGCAAGCCAACAATGAAGTCCATGGTGATCTCCTCGCATTTCCACTCTGGAATCTTCAACGGCTGCAATAACCCTGCTGGCCTCTGATGCTCTGCCTTGACACGCTGACAAGTGTCGCAGATAGCTACGTACTCCGCAACGGAACGCTTCATTCCATACCACCAGAATCGTTCCTTGAGGTCGTAATACATCTTCGTGCTGCCTGGATGGATAGAATATGCTGTATCATGAGCCTCACTCAGAATCAACTTCCTGAGACCTGCCACATCCGGCACACATATACGACCCTTGTACCATAAGGTACCCTGCTCATCCTCTCTGAAATGAGGAGCCCTGCCAATCTTGAGCAACTCACGAATCTCCTGCAGCTTCTGATCTTCCTTCTGATGCTGCCTGATCTCTGCCTCCAGAGTGGGTTCTGCCTCGAACGATGTACCCGAGGTATGATGCAAGAAACCCAAGCTCAACTGCTCAAACTCCTCGCATAACTCCTGAGGCATCAGAAAAGCTACAGCCATGTTAACATAGCTCTTCCTGCTCAGAGCATCTGCCACAACATTGGCCTTGCCCGGATGATAGTGAATCTCCAGGTCATAATCCTTGACCAATTCTAGCCATCTTCTCTGCCGCATATTCAGCTCACTCTGAGTGAAAATATACTTGAGGCTCTTGTGGTCGGTGTAAATATCACACCTCTGCCCAAACAAGTAATGCCTCCATATCTTCAGAGCATGCACAACCGCAGCTAACTCCAGATCATGAGTGGGATAATTCAGCTCGTGCCGGCGCAACTGCCGCGAAGCATAGGCTATCACTCTGCCTTCCTGCATCAGAACGCAACCAAGACCATCCCTCGAAGCATCACAATACACTGTGAACCTCTTGCTCTGGTCAGGCAGAGTAAGGACTGGCGCCGTAGTCAACCTCTTCTTCAGCTCCTCGAAGGCACTCTGACGCTCATCAGTCCAAGAGAAATCCACACCCTTCTCTAGCAAGGAAGTCAAAGGCTTCGCAATCTTGGAGAAATTCTCAATGAACCTCCGATAATAACCCACTAAGCCCAGAAAAGAGCGGACTTCCTTCACCATCTGTGGTACAGCCCAGTCAAGCACATCCTTCACCTTCCCGGGGTCCACAGCAATACCTCCCTTGGAGATAACATGACCGAGGAATGGAACCTCGCCAATCCAGAACTCGCACTTGCTGAGCTTGGCATACATCTTGTGCTCTCTGAGCCTCTGCAACACAAGCCTCAGATGCTTCTCATGCTCCGCTTCTGACTTGGAATATATCAGGATATCATCAATAAATATCACCACAAAGGTGTCCAGATAATCCATGAAAACCTTGTTCATCAGATGCATGAAGAAAGCCGGAGCATTGGTCAAGCCAAAGGACATGACCGTATACTCGTATAGCCCATACTTGCAAGTGAATGCCATCTTCGGGATATCCTCAGGACGAATCCTCAGCTAATGATAACCCGAACGCAGATCAATCTTCGAGAATACACAAGCACCCTGAAGCTGATCGAAAAGATCCTCAATACGGGGCAATGGATGCTTGTTCTTGATAGTGACTGCATTCAGATCCCGATAATCGACGCACATCCTCTTCGCACCATCCTTCTTCTCTACCAGCAATACAGGAAAAGCCCAAGGAGAGAAACTGCGACGGATATAGCCCTTGGCCAGCAACTTGTCGACAGTCTTCTTAACCTCCTCATGCTCGACAGGAGCCATACGATAGGGCCGCTTAGCAATAGGAGCTGTGCCAGGCAAGAGATCAATAAAAAACTCAATGTCGCGATCAGGCGGCATACCTGGCAAATCATCCGGAAAGACATCCGGGAATTCAGACACCACACGAATACCATCCGTGGGTCTAGCCTCCATCTGATGAAGAAATCCAGAAGGCTCTGTAGCTCCAACAGTAACCTCCTGACCATCCGGTGCTGACAGAAGAACAGTCCTCTGAGCACAATCTATCCGGACTCCCCACTTAGCAAGAGTCTCCATCCCGAGGATCACATCAATGCCCTTGGTGTCTAGCACCATCAGATTTGCACTGAAATCTACCCCCCTTATGGCCACACTGACTCTGGGACAGAAGACATGAGACCTCAACTGTCCTCCCGGTGAAGATACTAACATGCACCTCTTTAACATGCTAGTAGGAATGCCATGATGCTCAACAAAAGACTGGGTGATGAAAGAATGTGTAGCACCAGTATCAAAAAGCACTGTAGCAGGATGGGTGTTGACCATGAACGTACCAATAACCACGTTAGGAGCCTCGGCCGCTGACTCGGCCATCACGTGGTTTACCCTGCCCTGAGCTGGGGCCTTGGGTGGTGCTGCACGCCCCTGCTGTCCTGCCTGCGCCTTTCGAGGGCAGACGTTGGCGTAGTGCCCTGGCTCGCCGCAGTGGAAGCACACTCGTGGAAATGCTGGAGCCTGCTGCCCAGGAGGAGGAGTGGGCGCTCCCTGCCTCTGAGCTGGTGGAGCCGGAGGCGCTGGAAGCCTCTGACCCTGTCCCGCCTGCTGCTGCTGCTGTGGACGAGGCGGGTACTGCTGCCGCTGCTGGTACTACTGGGGCGGCCTCTGCTGCTGCTGTGATGGATGCTGATAGCGGGGACGAGTGTTGCTGCCCGAAGAGGATGGAGCCATCTTCCTCTTCTTATCCTCAATCTCCCGGCGCTTGCGCTCGGTGTTGAGAGCCGCATCAACCAGCTGGTTGAAGTTGTCGAAGCGGTGGTTCAGCAGCGCATACTGGATGTGATCATCCAGTCCCTCCTTGAAGTACTCCTGCTTATCGCTGTCGCGAGCGACGTCAGCAGGGGCGTAGCGGGCAAGCTGAAGGAAACGGTCACGGTACTCCGTCACCGTCATCGATCCCTGAAATAACGGACACAGATAACAAGGATAGAAATCGCTCAATTAATCAGGTTTACGAAAGAAGTCAAGGATAGATCAAGCTCAAGAGATTGCGGAGAATTCCATTCAAATTTACCTGCTTAAGGGCACGGAACTCCTTCTGCTTCATCTTCATAATGCCCTCAGGAATGTGATGGTTCCTGAAACGCTCACGAAATTGGACCCAGGTGAGAGAGTCGCGGTCCTGAGCTGGGTAGGACTCCCACCAGTCAAGAGCGGAGCCTCGCAGCTGCCCTGCTGCGTACAGAACCCACTCTCGGTCGTCGCACTGCGCAACAACCAACTGGCGCTCCACCGAACGAAGCCAGTCGTCTGCCTGGAGTGGGTCCGTGGCGTGAGAGAAGGTCGGAGGATGACCTCTCAGGAAATCCACACGTCGATCACGGGGCTGAGGCGGCGGTGGAGGCGGTGGCTGAGCATGGATCTGCTGCAGAGCCTGAACGGTATTGTTCAGGGTCGCCATCATCTGCATCTGGAGCTGGAAGAACTGCTCTGGGGTCAGTGGTGGAGGCATCGGTAACGGCTGACCAGTACTCTTGTTGTTCTGCTCCTGCGGTTCAGAACCGGAACCGGTGCGCCTGGTGTTCACCATCTGATTGCAACAAACGAAATTTATGAGAATAAGATATGGTGCCGCTGAGGAGATGAAACTTCGATAGGATATAACAGAGAGAAAGGAATATAGGTTTTACCCCCAACGATCTAAATCAAATTTTTATTATTTAGTTCAAGTGGGGTTAGGATCAATTTGCATGAACAAGTTTAACTACTAGACTATGCAATCAACCAAAAATCCAAATCAAACATTTGCACAATAACAATCATTCAATATTCACAACTTAGTCGAGTTTTTCCACACTACTCGACTAACACACTCGTTCTAGCGTATTTTCATCGGGGCAACCTAAACTTATAGCTTATAAGATTAGGCGACTCAGGCCAACGTCTACGGAAAGTTCAAGCTACTTCTCAGAAAGGACAGGAGAGATAGCAAATCGAGGGCTTAAGACTCAAGGAATAGAAGCAGAAAAATGATGGTTGAGTTTTGCGGAAGCAGAGCAAGCGAGAGGAAATCCCTAAACTCGACCAGTTCTATCTAGGCTTCGTCCTACAGTCGACACGGCTCTGATACCAATCTGTCACACCCGATTTATAAGAACATAAATCGAGCAATCATATATGCGCCAGGATCAAGTCACGCATATATCCAACAGATTATCAAGATATCACAACACATGTCACGAATAAAAGCGTATAAATTAATAAATGAATACCTTTATTACAACTGAATCAAGAATCAGTTCAAGGAATGCGGAAGCGTAAAATGAATACATGAAGAGCTGGGCGCCACAGGGACGTCGACTGGGAGACAAATGCCTAGAAGTCGTCGAAGCCGCGGACGTAGTCCTCCACGTTGCCGGGCACTGAGCAGCAGTCGAAGATATCCGAAATAGAACAGAAGAGTAGAGAGGCAAGTGTGAGTACAAACTCGTACTCAACAAGTATAACACAAACTATGAGGCTCTAGGCTAGCTGACTCAACTGCATTAGCTTTTAATCTTGGCAAATTTTATTAAAGCTAATTACTACAAGTGGATGAGTTACCATAACCCAAATTGCATAAGGAATTAATCAGTATTAATTAAGAACTACTGAGAACCACCCAACCAAAACCACCCGGGGAATCTCTCTCGTCAAAGGTTGATAACCCCACTAATCAGACGGAGGATCTGGGCCGCTCATGACTGTGAGCACAGCTGATATATCAGTTTTACACTCTCGAGAGGTTGCACAACTTTACCCACAAGTCGTGAGCTACGCTAGCTGTTCATCACACTTCCTTAGGTGAGATGGCTAGCAAGCGCACTACGAGACCGTTACAAAGGATCACGTTGGTAAGGTGTAACCACTAAGGATTCTGGATCAGCGACGATGGGGCCCACCTCCGGGGGTACAAGACACACAGCACAGACCAAGCCGGAGGAGCAGGGACCATTGAAGCTTACCACCCCTCTTGCCCACGCAGGTAAGTTACTCCCGAACCAACACGACCTAATTAGTAAGTCAAGACCGTCCCATTCCAGTCTTGTGGTTGCGCGGTTGTCCCAGGTTGTCGCTCTATGAACTGGTCCTTATGGAGAGTGGCCAACCAAGCACTAAGCACCGTGCTGGCCCCCTAAACCATGTTTCTAACAAAAACATCTTTTAAGGACGCACAAACCACTCAAGCACACAGCACAAAGGGTCGGCTCCAGAATTACGTTGCATAAGATCATTAACAAATTAATTAAAAAGGACCAAGTGTGTTGTAGCGCAGCAACCTAGCACAACTAACCAAAATGCAACCCCAAGGATATATATATATATAGGATATAAAGGTGGCTAGGAAATCCTTATAGGCATGCAGTATTAAAATGCAGTATGAGATTGTAATTAAAAGTGATAGGAGGTTCATGTTATACTTGCCTTCCTCATACTCTCCCGGCTGCTGCTCGAACTGCTCGGAAGATGGCTACTCCTGGTACTGCTCCGGTGGCTCGACGTCTACTCACGATCATCAAGCATAGTCCACACATACACACATGCACAAACATAGCAAACTATAAGAAAACAGTACACCAATACAATGGAACAGCACATAAAACTAGCTTAAAACTATTCTACGCGTTACAACGATCGCGTGGATATAAAGAACACCTAAAACGGAGCTAAAACGCGAAAACTACGCTTAAAACAAGTTCTAGGGACCTATTTGCGAGAAAAACAGGAAAACTCGGGGTTTCTGGACAAAAACTGAGGACTTTAACGTAATTAAAGGATAGACACGGGGCTAGCGCGTGAAAACACTGGATATGGACTGCGGGTTCAAAAAAAATACAGGAAGCTCAGGGGTCTAAACGAGAAGAAAAGGACCTAACCGTAATTATTTTTGAACTACGGGTGGACTGCGGGTTGATTCCAAGGAAACTCAGGGGCTCTTTAACAAAATGGCCAGGCTGAAGCGGTACGCGCTAATCTGGACCACTGGATCTAACTTCTATGGCCCAGATCAGATCTATTTCGCGAAGGGGTATGTGCGCATCGTGGCCGCTGGATCTAGATCCAACGGTTTACACGCGATTCAGTTCGGACGGTCCGATCTAACTGCCGTTTACGGACGGTCCGATCTGACTGCCGTTTACGGACGGTCCGATCTGTCCGAGGGGGTCCGGTCCACTGGATCCTGATCGGAGGGCTGGGACTAGACTCACACGGCGAAGGGGTATCTGCGGATCTGGACGCTTGGATCTCGATCGAAGGGTGCTGGTCCAAGAGGTAAGCGAGATCTAATCCTACACCTTCACTACAGATCGAGCGGCTGAGGGCTTTCCGGCCGGCTCTGGTGGCGGCGGCTACTGGGCACGGCGGAGGGCGGCCGGGGCTCGCCGGAGGACACGCTGTCGGGCGTTTCCGGCCACTATTCGGGGTACGGCTGGCACTGGGAGAAAGAGAGGACGACGGCGAACCCATCTAGGCGGTCAAGGAAGCGGTTTAGGGTTTGGGTTGGGGTTCCCCACGGCAGGGGCGGCTCGGTTTCACGGTGACAAGCGGAACATGCTCACGCGGAGGGAGAGAAGAAGGGAGAGAAGCATGGCGCGACCCTTACCACGTCTGGAAACCGCGACGACTGCTGGCGGTGGAGAAGTGGCGACGCCGGAATGTAATTGCGACGGTCGGTCAACGACGGCGCAGCCCTCGGATTGAGCGGCAGAGCGGCAACGCGGGGCTTGGGGGAAAAACTGGGGAAGGCAGAGGCGGCCAAGGGGAAACGTGAAGAAGTGGTCGCGGCTAAGAAGGGGGCGGTCCTCGGCGTGCGGTCAATCGGGCAACGGAACTCCGCCCTTCCCGGAGTCGTTGCGGCTTGATTCAATCCAGGCGCTGCGGCTTCTAGAAGCAAGGGGAAGCTCGGGTGCTAGCCAGGGCGCGGGCTCGGGTACGGCGCAAGGGCTCGGGCGCGCAGCAGAGCGGGGCCACGGGCAGCGACAGGGAGGCCGGCCGGCGGGGAAGGGAAACAGAGGAGGAGTCGAGCTGGGGGATTGACCGAGAAAGAAGGAATAACTGAGGAAAGAACGAGAATGACTGAGAAAAGAAGGAATGACTGAGAATATAAGGGATGACTGAGAATAGAAGGAATGACTGAGAGAAAGGAAGGAATGACTGAGAAAAGAGAGACTACGGGAGTGACTGAGAAAAGAAGGAATGACTGACTCACTTTCCTGTTTCCACTCAAATCTATTGGAATTCAGTTCGAATTTGAATTCAACTTGTATGCACTCAACCAAATAAAACTTATGCACCAGCATGAATGCACAAACATGTTGACCTTATAATAAATTTTATTTCCCGTGTTATAAATTTCTTTTAAATGCAGGATAAATTAGAAAAACCTTGAAAATTTTATTTGAGCCAAAATAAATTCCTTAAAATTTGGGAAAATTACATTAGGGTGTTACAAATACCATCCGTGGGTCTAGCCTCCATCTGACAAAGAATTCCAGAAGGCTCTGAAGCACTGACTGTGACTTCCTATCCATCCAGTGCTGACAAGTGGACAGTCCTCTGAGCACAGTCGATCCTGACACCCCATCTAACAAGGGTCTCCATTCCCAAGATCACATTGATACCCTTGGTGTCTAGCAGCATCAGATTAGCACTGAACTCTACCCCCCTTATGACAACACTGACTCTGGGTCAGAAGATATGAGACCTCAACTGCCCTCCCGATGAAGATACTAACATGCCCCTCTTTAATGTGCTAGTATGAATGCCATGATGCTCAACAAAAGATCGAGTAATGAAGGAATGCGTAGCACCAGTATCAAAAAGCACTGTAGCAGGATGGGTATTGACCATGAACGTACCAATAACCACGTTGGAAGCCTCGGCCGCTGACTCGGCCATCACGTGGTTCACCCTGCCCTGGGATGGCGCCTTGGGCTGAGCTAGGCGCCCCTACTATCCAGACTGCGCCTTCCGGGGACAAACGTTGGCACAGTGTCCCTACTCGCTGCAGTGACAGCACGCCCATGGGAATGCTGGAGCCTGCTGTCTGGCAGGGGAAGTAGGCACTCCCTACCACGGAGCTACTGGGGTGGGTGGAGCTGAGCGTGCCGGAGGTGGTGGAAGCCTCTGGCCCTGTCCTGCCTACTGCTGCTGCTGAGGACGAGGCGGGTACTGCTGCAGTCGCTGCTGGTACGACTGGATCTGCCTCTGCTGCTGCTGTGGGTACTCGTACCGAGGCCGGTTGTTGCCGCCAGACGCAGCAGGAGCCATCTTCCTCTTCTTGTCCTCAATCTCCTGGCGTTTGCGCTCGGTATTGAGGGCAGCGTCAACCAGATGGTTGAAGTTGTCGAAGCGGTGGTTCATGAGCGCGTACTCCAGGTGATCATCCAGTCCCTCCCTGAAGCGCTCCTGCTTATCGCCATCATTGGCGACCTCAGCAGGGGCGTAGCGAGCGAGCTGGAGGAAACGATCACGGTACTCGGTCACCGTCATAGCTCCCTGCTTAAGCGCAAGGAACTCCTTGTGCTTCATCTTCATCACTCCAGCAGAGATGTGGTGGTTCCTAAAACGCTCCCGGAACTGGACCCAAGTGAGGGCGTCGCGGTCCCGAGCTGGGTAGGACTCCCACCAATCAAGAGCTGAGCCTCGCAGCTGCCCCGCTACGTATATGACTCGCTCCCTGTCGTCGCACTGAGCGACATCTAACTGGCGCTCCACCGAGCAAAGCCAGTCGTCAGCCTGGAGTGGATCAGCCGCATGAGAGAACGTCGGTGGGTGACCCCTCAGGAAGTCTGCATGCCTGTCGTGGGGCTGCGGCGGTGGAAGAGGCGGTGGCTGAGTGTGGATCTGCTGCAGAGCCTGAACAGTGTTGTTCAGGGTGGCCATCATCTGCATCTGGAGCTGGAAGAACTGCTCCGGAGTCAGAGGTGGAGGCATCGGCATCGGTGTCGGTTGGCTGGTACCCTGGTTGTTCTGCCCCTGTTGGCCAGAACCGGGACCGGTGCTCCTGGTGTTCACCATCTATTTGCAGCAGAGCGAAATTTATAAGAGATAGATATTGTACAACTTCCGGAAAGAAAACTCTGACAGGATAAAATAGAGAGTAAGGAGTGTACGGTTTTACCCCCCAACGGTCTATCTCAATTTTATTACTTAATTCAAGTTTGCATGAGAGTCGTTTTGCATGGGCAAGTTTAGCTTCTAAACTATGCAATCAACCAAAAATCCAAATCAAACATTTTGCACAATCACAAACATTCAATATTCAAACGTTAGCCGAGTTTATCACACCACTCGACTAAAACAACCATACACTCTAGCGTGTTTTTCTTGCAAGGGCATCCTAGGCTTATGAGGACAGACAAAATTGCAGGCCAACGTCTACAGAAGGGATCAGACTAATTCTCGGAAAATGCAAGAGAAAATTAGCAAATCGAGGTTTAGAGCTCAAGGAATAGAAGAAGAAATGAGTGTGTGAGTTTTGCGAAAGCAAGGCAAGAGAAAGGAAATCCCTAAACTCGACCATTTCTATTTAGGCTTCGTCCTACAGTCGACACGGCTCTGATACCAATTCTGTCACACCTGATTTATAAGAACATAAATCGAGCAATCATATATGCGCCAGGATTAAGTCACGCATATATACAACAGAATCATCAAGATATCACAACACGTATCTCGAAATAAAAAGTATAAATTGATAATGAATATCTTTATTACAACTGAATCAAGAATCAGTTCAAGGAATGCGGAAGCGTAAAATAAATACATGAAGGGTAGGGCGCCACAGGGACGTCGGCTGGAAGACAACGCCTAGAAATCGTCGAGTCCGCTGATACAGTCCTCCACGTCGCCTGGTACTGAGCAGCAGTCGAAGACATCCCAGAGAGAACAGAAGAGTAGAGAAGGCAAGTGTGAGTACACAACTTGTACTCAACAAGTATAACACGAGCTATGAGGCTCTAAGGTTAGCTGACTCAACTGCATTAGCTTTTAATCTTTGCAACTCTTATTAAATCTATTTACTACAAGTGGATGAATTACCCTAACCCAAGTTACATAATAATTAATCAAAATTAACCAGGAGACTACTGAAAACCAAGCCACTCCACTAGAGGTACAACCCACTAATCAGATGGAGGATCTGGGCCGCTCATGACCGTGAGCACGGCTAGTATACCAGTTTTACACTCTCGAGAGGTTGCACAACTTTACCCACAAGTCGTGAGCTACACTAGTAGTTCATCACACTTCCTTAGGTGAGATGACTAGCAAGCGCACTATGAGACCGTTACAAAGGATCACGTTAGTAAGGTGTAACCGCTAAGGTTTCTGGATCAGCAACGATGGGGCCCACCTCACGTGGGTACAAGACACACAGCACAGACCAAGCCGGAGGAGCAGGGACCATTGAAGCTTACCACCCCTCTTGCCCCGCAGGTAAGTTACTCCCAAACCAAAATGACCTAATTAGTAAGTCAAGACCGTCCCATTCCAGTCTTGTGGCTGCGCGGTTGTCTGAGATTATCGCTCTATGAACCGGTCCTTATGGAGAGTGGCCAACCAAGCACTAAGCACCGTGCTGGCCCCCTAAACCAAGTTTCTATAAAAACATCTTTTAACGAGACGTGAGCCGCTCAAGCACAAGGCACAGAGGGCCACTCTCCGAATTAAGTTGCATATAACCATTAATCAAATTAATTAAAAAGGACCGAGATGTGTGAGAGCACAACACCTAGCACAACTAACCAAAATGCAACCCAAGGTATTTTTATAAAGGATAAAAGTGGCTAGGAAATCCTTATACGCTTACAGTATTAAAATGCAGTATAAAACTGTATTTAAAGGTGATAGGATGCTCATGTTATACTTGCCTTCCTCAAAGTTCTCCTGCTGCTGCTCTGAAGAAAGTGGCTCCTGATATTCCTTCGATGGCTCAACGTCTACTCACGATCGTAACATCCAAAACATGGTCCACACAGGCACACACATGCAAACAATAGCAAAATATAAGAAATAGTACACTAATACAATAAAACAGCACATAAAACTAAGTTAAAACTATTCTACACGTTACAACGATTGCGTGAGCGTGAAAACCACCTAAAACAGAGCTAAGATGCGAAAACTAGGGTTAAAACAAGGTCCAGGGGCTTTTCTATGAGAAATCAGAGCTTCTAGGGGTTCTGGGAAAAACCAGGGACCTAAACATAATTAAAGGTTAGACGCAGGGTCTAACACGCAAAACTACTGGGGCTGGACTGCGGGTTCGATTTCCAAAGAGCTCAGGGGCCTAAACAATAAAAATAGGGCCTAACTGTAATTACTTTTGAATTAAAGGTGGACTGCGGTTGTTTTCGGAAAAACTCAAGGGCTTTTTAACAAAATAGCCAGGCCGAACCGGTATCTTCTAATTAGGATCGTTGGATCAAGATCTGGCGGTCCGAGACATTTGGGGGCTTGGGCGGCGGCGATTTCTCATCGGAGACCGCTTCCGCGGCGGTGCCTCACCGGCGTGTGGCGTTCCAGCCTCGGGATCGACCTAGGGTGCACGGCAGCTAGTCCAAAAGGAAGAGGGGACCGAGCTATTGCTCACCTAGGCTCGAATGGACCGGAGAAGCGGCGCAGGATGGCCGGAGTCGATGACGAGCGGCGACGCACGGACGGCGTCGGGGAAGAAGCTCGCAGAGGGGCGGCTCAAAGCTTCTGGCTCCACGGTCCTGCTCGGGGAGGTCCTACAAAGCTGGTGGAGAGGTCAGCACGGCCTGAGGGGCGCTGGTGGCAAGCAATTGCTCGGAGGCGGGGCTCACCGGCTGCGATGGTTCGGGGCCAAATCCGGTGAGCGCAAGGGCGGAGGACGCGAACAGGGGCTCGGGGGTCGACCCTGTACTTGGGGCGGAGCTCCTGCAGTGGTCCCGGGCGGCGGAGATGCAGTGGAACGACCGGCCCACGGCGGAGCCGAAACTCGGTGCGGCGGATTGGATCATGGTGGCGGCACTAGGGTTCGCGGGTAGGCACTTCTGTGGGTTAGGGTCCAGAGGTGTGCGCGGGGCCAATTAAGGGCCGGAGCGGGATCTGGGCGTGCGTGCCCTGGCTGGCGCAGAAATCTCAGCGGTGACCTTGGCGTGCGGAGGAGGCGGATCACGCACAACGGCTTCGCGCGATATTGGCTCGGGTGGTGGGACTTCTAGAGAGAAGGGGAAGGCTCGGGCGCTGGCCGGGGTGCGGGCTCGGGCCAAGTGCGGCGCGGTGGAGCGGTCCCAGGTGCAGAGGCGCAGCCGGGCGGAGTGGTCAGCTGAGCAGAGAGCAGCGTGAGGAGGAAGGGGAAAGAGCTGACGGGCGGGCCCGGGGCGTCAGCGGGCGAGGTGGAGTGGAGAGTGAGCGAGCTAGGCCTCAGCGCAGGTGGGCCGAGCTGGCGTGTGCGAGGGGGAGAAAAAGAAGAGAGTGGGTGTGACAGTTCGTGTACTTGAAATGCTAGACATATATTTTGTTAGTGTGAAGTATGTGCTTGTGAGTGTAAAGCTCATGTGTGTTTATGTGAAACTTTTAAAAATTTAAAGTGCAAGTAAAAAAGGGCATTTTTGTAATTATAGAAAAACCTAGGGTTGTTTTTGCAAAATGTATTTGGATAAGGGTAATTTCAAAATAAGTAAAAGGTGGTTTTGTAAACATGTTTTTCTTACTTTATTCCCTGTAAAAAAATATATATTTATCCAAAAGTTTCATTTGAAATGTATATGTTAAAGTGTATAAAAATTTTGGGGTAAAGTGGTGAAAATAAGGGTATTTATGTATTTTTATAAAAGTACAAGTCCTTTTATGCAAATATTCGATTTACGAAAGTAACTTTCAAAATTACTCAGGACTAAAGTGTAAAAGATGCAAGTCATCATGATATGTCTATCCAATCATTATGACGTGTCTATCCCGTCATCATGACATGTCATAAATGCTTGCATTTAGGTCCTGAATTTTATAAAGTTACAAAAGTAATTCAAATCCGACTTTTGTTCAAAAATTCACGTGTAAAAATATAAATTTTGAGTTTTTAAACTTGGGCCCTAAAGCAATGTTGTAGAGTTTGAAAAACTCTCCAACTTTCATTTTGGGCATTTCTTCATTAGGGTTTTAGATTGATGTGAAATTTATGTTTTATAGAAAGGTCCTTGTAGTTTTCTAAAATTACGCATAAGTCCTTGGGAAATCCTAGTTCCCATCCTCCTCTATTTTTCCTCTGTCTGTTCTTCCTTATCCTTCACTGGCGGCGCCCCTTTTCTCCTGTTTCTCTCCCTCTCTCTCGTTTCTCTGGGCCGGCACGGCAGCAAACGGCTCCGGTGGCAAACAGGCCCGGCACAGGCGCGCAGCTGGCGCACAGGGGCGAGCGGGCCGCGGCGGGCTCAGGCGCGGACGCACCCGAGGCAGGGCGGCGCCAGCGCGGGAGCCGGAGCGGCGGACGCTCGGCGGGGCTCGGGCCGCGGGAGCTGGGCGCGCGGGAGCGGCTCGGCCAGCTCGCGGGGCGGGAGCAGGGCGCGGCCCAGGCGCGTGGGCGGCAGGCCAGCGGCGCGGCTGCAGCTCTACAGGCGGAGGCGGCGCACAGGCGGGGATGGCTCGGCGTGGGCCCGAGCGGTGGCCGCAGGAGCGCTCGGGCGAGCAGGCGCTGGCGCACGGGTGACTGCAGCGTGGCGCAAGCGGGAGTGGCTACGGCAGCAGGCAAGGTGGATCCAGGCGCGCGGGCAGCTGCAGCCCGTGGCGAGCGGCTCAGGCGCGGCGTGGTGGCGCAGCACAAGCGGGCCGTGGGAGCTGAGGCAGGACGCGCAGGTAGCGCGGGCGCGTGAGCGGAGTGGCACCAACGCGAAGCAGGAGCAGGCGACGCGGGCCAGGCACGTGCGGCAGCGCGGCGGCTCGGGAGCGGCGCGGGCAGAAGTGAAGGCTGGTGATGTGGGCGCGCAGATGAAGCAGCACGCAGCGAGTGGGCACTGAGGCGGTTCGCGGGCAGTGCAGGAGCGGAACGTGGGCGGCGCTGAGCGGATGGCGCGAGCATGCATGCGGTGGCGCACGGGAGTTGGCGGTGTGGGCAGGTGTTGGGCGGCCGGAGCAGAGTGGACCCATGGGCGCGAGCAGGCAGTGCTGGAGTGCGACGTGCCGAACAACGGCACGCGCAGGAGGAGTTGCGGTGGAAAGCTGTTGCGCGAGATGCGGGAACGCGCAGGCACACGTAGGCGGAGGTGTCGGCGCAGCTGTCGGTGATGGCGCAGGAGCGGAGCACAGGGCTCGCGGTGCCGTGGCGCGGCGACTCAGCGCGGACCCGCACGGAGGGCAACGAAGCCACGCACGGCGATAACTTGGCAAGGACGGCCGCGGAGAGACCTGCGACGCAGCAAGGCCGAGGCGAGTGCGGGCCCGGCAACAGGAGGAAGAAGAGTAATCATGCAGGGCGACGGCGTGCAGAGCGATGATGTGCGGGATCGCGACCGGATGCGACGAGCTCAGAAGACCTGCGCACGGCGAGCTCGCTTCATTCTTGCGGAGGCGGAGGGGCGGTTGTGGCACGGCGAGCCGGAGGAAAGGCGGCGACGCGAAGGCGAAGGTCCGAACGGATTTGGACTAGCACGTCCGCGGATGTGAGCGAGAGTGTTCTACCGGTGGCCGACTCGGCTCGTTTCTGCAGGCGCGTGCGTATGCAAGACAACGGACCACGCACAAGCAAGTTGGAGGCCGATGGTGTGGAAGCAGAACGGGAGCGGCGGCCTTGCGAATGGTTGCGCAAGTATGCCGGCACTGCACGCACCGGAGCAATCATGTCAAGGAGGGTTTCTTCTTGTACGAGCAGAGGTATTCGGTCGGCCATGCTTTGGCATCGCATGTGCGTGGGCAGAGGAAGTTCAACCCGTGGGCAGGAAAATCCTAGGGTTCGCGGAGAAGTCGGTATAGCGAACCCGTTCGGCTCCATCGTCTTACTCCATGGTCCACGACATCCAGCAACTCCTTTTCCTCGTCGATCGCCAAGCAAAACCACGACATCTCGAAGAAACCCCTGAACCCCCATCGAGTCTCTTTGATCCCTGAATACCGGAACATCATCGCCGTGGCAAAGCGGACTATCGTCGCCATGGATCACGTGAGGAATATCTCCCCGGTTATCTTCCACCCACTGCAATTCCCGGCAAGCTTCTTCGTCACCCATGAAATCTCGTCACCGTCGAGCTCTTCTCATCGCCAATTCTGTTCATTGCGGGAATTCACTTTCCGCCTGTTCTCCTCTACAACCAAGGCTACCCCAAGGTTTTCCCTGAATCACTAAATCTTCCTAATGCCGGCGACTCCTTTGCCGGAATAACGCCGTTATCTTCCTATTCTTTGTTTTCACCAACCAGGGGCTTAATTGCTTTGATTTCGAAAGTTCTAGGGTGTTCTTTGTAAAATTTTCCAAAGCCTTCTGTATTTCGAAATCAGTGAACTTCTACATTTCATAGAATTTTGTAAGAAGTTCATAAAAATGCAAAATCAGTTTTGTTTGAATCCCTAGGTCAAAATCTACAAGTTTTATGTGGTGATCTTGAGTGAAAGTCTTTGATTTGTGAATTAGGTTAAATATTAGGGAATGAATGCTTTACTTGTATCTTGTGTTATATGCATGTGCTGTAGTTGAAAGGTAAATCATAGGATGTATGTCTCAAGTATAGATGTGTGATATCTAGTTAATCTTCTCACACGAGTGCTCATATCCTTGCCATCAAGACTCTATCCTTGTTTTGATTGTCATTTCCTTAAGGTCCTTTTTGTATAGGGATCTTGGTTAGTTCGTATGTATCTGCTGCTTAGCTTATACATCTCGGCAGCTATGCTTCAGAGTCGGCTATCAACTCAGCCGCTAAGTATCCGTTTTCTTTGAATCTATGATGTTTCATTGTAACGGCTGTCAGCCGAGGCAATTCATATGCTTCTACCATCGGCTGGTTAGCCGATACAGTCGTTATCCTTCTGATATCGGCTACTGCCGATACAAATTCTTTTGTTCTGTCCTACATCGGCTGCACATAGTCGATGCATCAGAAATGCACACACGATCTTAGGATTCTTGCTATCGGCTGATCTAAGCCGATTTTGGTTGTTTTCCATATCGGTCAAATATGGCTAATCAATCCTTAGTTTTCCCATCCTTATCCACACACTTCTATCAGCCGAATTATCGACTGAAAGATCAGCTATATATCTATCGATCACATACCCTCAACCACACTCCAATCGGCTGTACGTCACTCAATAGTTGTGCTGACGTAATCGAATCAATACAACCACACCTAGTTACCTAGGATAGCACTTAAGCACATCTCAGTTAAGACACAACTGCTCTAGGAATCATCCCTCTGCTAAAGTAATCGATGCTTTCATCGATCATCTAGGAACCCAATGCACCTTTCAATCGAATAAACCTCTGTTGTTTCCAATCGGCTCTGTTGTAATCTTCAACGAGCAGCCGATTCTAATTAGTTGTTCCCCTAAAGCTCTGTCTAAGTTTAGTTTTAGATCTTTTTGGTTGTTAGGTGAGTAGTATGTTAAATGAGTGTTGGATTGCAACTTTATTGTGAAGTAAGATAGTTTTATGTGCACACTTTGAATGTAATGTTGCATTGCATGTAGATACGACTACTTCTGCAAACGGTACCTACAAGATCTCCCCGGAGTCTGCAGAGGATGTTTCTGAAGACCAAGTCAACGTCACCAAGGGATTATCTGAAGCCCCAAACCAAAGTTTGGAAGATAACAATACTAACATCCCTGACTCCAGTCCCACCAGTAAAGGCAAGCCCCGGTGCATACCACAATATTTCAATCTATTACAATTCTATTATTCTATTATATATCTTGCATTACGTCTAGGAGTTGAAATGAAACCCTAGTTGCATAAGATCTTAGGAATCCAATGTATTGTATCCGAGTCCTTATCGCTTAGATGCTCTGCTAAATAGGACGGGTAAAAGTCGGGTGATTTCCTGTCACTCGCGCGATATAGGAGTTGCTTGCTTACAATTCTGCAACCACTATAAGGATAATGGATAGGGTCATGTGTTGTATCATGACCTGAAGGTTTACCCTGTCTGTTTTGTTAAAAGTGGTTAAGGCCGAACCATGTGGTAGTGGTGGCTAAGCGTTTGAAAGTACTAGCCACATGCCGCGAAATATGGTAAGCGGTAAGCCTAGTACCCGAATGGCCCGGCAAATGGACTTGTCTCCACCACTTGACTTTTATTTTATGTTTACACGCACAGACATGTGGGAGTACGTTCTGCATGGCAGACAGGAATACGGGTTTTGTAGTCGCGCTACAGACGTATGTCATGCACAATTGGTGTGCGTACGGTCCTACAGTCGCTTGTGGTGGCCCTGATCCATAACCCGGAATATGAGGGAAACGGTTGCTTCGGAACACCCTGTTGGTATTCCAAGCGTGTGTGTTAGGTTTACCTTGCAAGGTTGAATCTCGATTCAGGAATCGTCCGCTTCTCACGATGAATGAGACTGCTTATCCCTTTTACCACATAGAGTAAGAAGTGTAACTAATGATGGAACAATCTTGATGGATGATAATCTCTACCTTGCTTGCTTAGTGTAGGTGCTACCCTAGAATGGATAATCAACTAGAATGTGAAAGCTAAAATTTGAAAGTAGTTCATACTCTTTGTTGCTTTTCAGCTGAAAATAAACCCAGAACCCTTGAAATGCCTTCATGAGTCTAGTTACGGGCTAAAGTATACCCAAACCCGGGTAAGCCTTGCTGAGTATTAGTATACTCAGCCTTACTAGTTATGTGTTTTTCAGGTAAAGTCTATGAAGACCCTTCTCTTCCCCTGTCTTGGCCCGGAGCTCTTCCAGACGGTTGGCCCTTGGAATGGGATCCGTCCCTGGCCAGCATTGGTGATACCGAGTGATGTCGTGCCCGGGCTTAGCATGACATCTGTCTTGACGACGTGCTGTAATCCTTGCGTATGTTTTCCACTGCTAAAAACCATAACTCTAATAGTTTGTAATAACTTTTCTAAATTTGGAACTTCGTATTGCTTTTAGAAACTCTTGTAAAGTAATTTCCTTGTGATGTAAAATGTGATGGTGACTGTTTCTCTGGACTCACCTTCGTGTGAGGTAACCTTATTTGATCCTGTGTTCGGTGGTTTATCGGGACGTTACCCGACAGGCCAAGGGATTATACTGTTTGAAGCACGTTAGAGCCCTCATTATTGGACTCACGTACTTGAGCTGGTATAATTCAGGTTGGTTCTGCCACAGTGGGCCGCAGGGAGAGGGGGCCGGGTGAGCGGGAAAGGAAGAGAGAGGGGGAGTGGGCCTGCGCGGGGGAAAGGGGCCGGTCCAAGGGGGAGAGGGGAGGCAGGTCGGGCTGGGCTGACTGACTGCCCTCTCCAAATTCCTTTCCTTTTTCTTTTCTACTCCTTTTGAAACTCAAATCTATTTGAATTCAAATGAACTTTTGAATTCAAACCGTGTGCGCTCATTCCAATAAAACATATGCACCAGCATGAATGCACAATCATGTTGTTCCTAAAATAAATTTTATTTCTTTGTATAACTTAATTAGTTTAAATGCAAACTAAGCACAATAAATCTTTAGAAAATTAATGGAGCCAATTTAAATCCATTATAAATCTTTGAAATTTACATTAGGGTGTTACAAGAACCACCCAGGAAAACAGTACAACCACAATACTATATGGCTCTGGTCTTGGCTAACTAATTAGAAATTCTAGCTTATGATGATCTTAAAGAAAGGGCAAGAGGTGTTGCATCGTCGGGGTATAGCTTGGTCCTCTTGAGGGTGTGATATGGTCCTGGATAAGGCGTCCGCCTCATTAGGGGGAGTTATGACCGCTTTGACTTGAAACCTTAGCAAATTGTCATAAGTTAGGGAATCTTTGTAAAAGCCTAGTAGTGCATCCCTGCCACTCACCTTGGAAGTGTTTAAGGGCCTTGCAAACCCGGGCGTCAAGGCAAACACGAGTTGTGGGTAAAGTGTACAACCTCTGCAGAGTAAAAACTAATATATCAGCCGTGCTCACGGTTAAGAGCGGTTTGGACCCTCACATGATAATTAAACTTAAAGATGATCTAAATCGCTGGTTCTGTTTATTTATCTCTGTGTTGTGGATTGATTCACCTCAGATAGTTTCTTTAAGGGCTGGTATAAACTTACATTTAGCTAATGCTTGCCTAATTAAAACTTGACCAACTAAAAATGCTTATCGCAGTCAAACCATGTCAGCTTTTCCTTGATTATAGCCTTGCATTTCATATAATTTACTGCACTTGCTGAGTACCAACCATAAGTGTACTCACACTTGCTTTATGAAAAATAATGCTGCTCAGAACAAGATAATTGCCCGATGTTCCCCGAAGATATTGAAGAATACTAGGTGTATGTCTCCCAGTCATCTGCCTGTGAAGTTGAAGTCCGCTGCTATTTATCGACGTTTACTTATTCGCTTAAGCTTAAGACTATCGGTCATGTAATAAAGTACTATTATACTCTATTTCATTAATGCATTGTTTCGGATATTCACTTGTGACGTCTATTGTATGTGCGGAACTTGATCCTAGCGCACATATGGGATCTATTCAGTTACCTTTTCTAAACCGGGTGTGACACACGCCCATGGATGAAGTTTTGCTAACCCTTGTTGTTCTGCGGTATCTGATTGTTGTTTCTAGGCTGTTGCTGCTATGGAGTCTGTCTCTATCCACTGTTGTTGAACTGGACTGGAGTATTCTGGACGTTCCTCTTGGGACAACCATTGGCATAGTGTCCCACCTCACCACATCTGAAGCACATATTACCACCGGTGGGAGCAGGGGTATTGTTCCTCATAGGTGTTCCAGTACAGGTGTTCTGGCGATTCTGCGAAAAGTTGGGACGCTGCGCTGATTGACCAGCATGCTGAGCTTGCTGCTGCTGACCCTGTTGGTTGGGGCGCTGTTACTGATTCTGCCCGTAGTTGACATTCTATCCTCCTGGGCGGAAAGATGTTCCTTGCGGGGGCACGAAACGGGGGTGGGAGTTGCTGCTGATCTGTCTTGACGACTCAAACTTTCTCTTCTGCTCACCCATCTCCTTGCGAGCATGGTCCACTAGGATGGCATTGTCCACCATCTTCTGGAAGTTCTCGAAAGTATGCACCATCAACTGATATTTGATAGGACCAGTTAGACCATCCCTAAAGTGATCCTGCTTCTCTGCGTCATCTGCTACATCTGCAGGAGCGTAGCGAGATAGCTGGATGAATTTGTCCGGGTACTCACTCACAGACATTGCTCCCTGTTTCAGCGCAAGGAACTCTTGCTTCTTGAGCTTCATCAGACCTTTGGGTATGTGTTGCTCCCTGAACTTGTTCTTGAACTCCTGCCAGGTGGTGGTGTTGGGGGTGTCATGCGCTGCGGTGTAAGCATCCTACCAATCTGCGGCGGTTCCTTCCAGTCGGCCTGAAGCATAAAGGACCTTCTCCCTGTCAGTACACTGGACGATGTTCACCATCTTCTCCACCATCTTGATCCAGTCATCAGCTTGTAGTGGATCAGTTGAGTGAGAAAATGAGGGAGGTTTGTGGCTCATGAATTCCCTATGCCTGTCTCTAGTTGGTGGTGGTGGCGATGGTGGAGCTTGGTTCATCTGAGCCTGCATGTTGGCGATAGTGTTCGCCATGTTGGTTAGCAGCTGAGTTTGGGTGGCAAGAAACTGCTCCATCCCTACTGGTGGCGCCTGGTGCTGTTGACTCTGCTGAGGATCGGGGTTGGTATTATTGCTTGTTTCCTGTCGTGGCACTGCAGGCTGATCAACTCTTGACCCGGACCTGGTGTTCACCATATGATCGGTTAGAAAAGTGAGACTCATGAAATTAATCACGGAAAAAGGATAGGAGCAAGGATAAGATAAAGATAGTAAAAAAGTAGACAACCCCAAACTTTACTAAACTATCTATCTTTATTATAAACTTGATATAATTGTGGAGATCACTCCACAATTTATCGCAATCGTTACAAAGATCCAAATCAAATTCTTCTCACAAAACCAAGCACACAAGCACATTAACTAAATTAAACAAACTATAAAGACCATTTGAACTAGCAATTACATAAAGACTCTTAAAGACACTCCTAACTTAAACTTATGGATCTAGCATCTCTAACGGTAGCGGGTGAAGTAGTTGGGCTCTCCGTAGTGAACACGCTTGCAGGGTGGTGACTCTGGCAGGTACTCGGTGGACTCATCGCTGTCGTACTACAGGGGTAACTCCTGATCTCCCCTCAGCTGAGCTTCCAGAATTGCCTTCTCCCTCATCGTCTTCCTCAGCTTCCTCTTGACCTCCTGGATCTCTGCTCCGGCAGCATCCAAGTTAGTGCTGAGAACGGCGACCAACTCCTGCATGGTGTCCATGAGCAAGCTTCCTTCCCCAGGGGGCGGGGCAGGAATCTGCGCACTGGTGGCACCCTTAATGCAGCGTGGGAACTGCTGAAACTCGGTGCCCTAAAGTTCATCCCGATAGGCATGGCAGAGATAGTAGAGCGCTCTTCTGACAGCTTCACTAGTCCCTGCATCCAAAGTCCTCTTGGGCACGTCGTCGAAGTGCTTGTAGTACTCCATCCGGCTGCCATACTTCTCATCCGGGATGCTGATCACTACTGCCACTAACCACTTCTCCTCTGCTGAGCATTCTGTAGAAGCAAGCTTCATATCGTGGCATTAGTGGGAAGCTGATTCTCTGCATGGACCTCTAGAGAAGTGCTGGGAATGGACCTTCAACAAAGTTCAAATGATGTATCTGCTTCTCGTAGTGGGGCTCAGGTAGCGGTGGTTCTGCTGCATCAACTGGCTTTGGATCATCATCTAGGTCCTCGTCACCACCATCGGGTGCAGCTGGGTCATCTTCACCATTTTCAGCATTGTCTCCTCCTGCAGCACCTGGATCGGCAGAGTCTCCTCCTGCAGCATCCTCATTATTGTCGCCTGTGGCATCAGGGTGGTCCTCAGGCAGCTCATGGGCTCCTCCTCAGTGTCAGTGTCCACCTAGCCTCCTTAATAGTAGCTGTAGTAGTCGTCATCGTCCTCTTCGACTATCACGAACTCGGGCAAGTCCTTAGGCTGTTCGGGTTCCTCCTATTCGGCACTTCCTGAGGATGATGGAACGGATGAGGCGGTCCACGGGTGCTCTTGCGGGCGGTCTACCTGGTCCTAGCCATCTGTAGCAAAAGTGAGGACAGCGCAAGATAGAGGATATTTAAAAAAATGCTATAGGTGACCTTAAAGCAAGAATGAGTTTGGAAAACATCAACACGCTTGAGAGGCAAGCATGTAGTCAAGGATGAGATAACAGTGATATAATCAAGAAATAAGCAATTTTCGAAAGAAAGCAAACAGAAGCTTGGCCACTAAGCAAGATAAGCTTTAAAATTTGACCATTACTAATTAGGCTAACGTCCTACAGTCAACACTGCTCTGATACTACTTCTGTCACACCCAATTTTGAAAAGGAAACCGAATGCATCTCATATATGCACCAGGATCAAGTTCTACACATATGATAGACAATACAAGTGTATATCCGAAACAATGTCATAACAAAAGATAGTATCATAGTACTTTATTACATGACAAAAAATCTCAATCTCAAACGAATAAGTAAATGTTTATAACTAGTAGCGGACTTCAACTTCACAGGCAAATGGCTGGGAGACATATGCCTAGTACTCTTCAAAATCTTCAGGGGACTCCGGAAAATTATCTTGTTCTGAGCAGCATTGGTTTTAATAAAGCAAGTGTGAGTACACTTATGGTTGGTACTCAGCAATTGGAGTAAATTATATGACATGCAAAGCCAAAATCAAGGAAAAGCTGATATGGTTTGACTGCGATAAGTATTTTTAGTTGATCAAGTTTTATTTGGCAAGCATTAACCAAATGTAAGTATATACCAACCCTTAAATAAATAAAAGAGATAAGATAAAAATATTATGTACAAAGAACCTCAATTTAGATCATCTTTAAGTTCAATTATCATGTGAGGGTCCAAGCCGCTCTTAACTGTGAGCATGGCTGATATATCAGTTTTCACTCTGCAGAGGTTGTACACTTTACTCACAATTCGTGTTTCCCTTGATGCCCGGGTTTGCATGACCCTTAAACACATCCGAGGTGAGTGGCAGGGATTCACTACGAGGCTTTTACAAAGATTTCCTAACTTATGACAATCCACTAAGGTTTCAAGTCAAAACGGTCATAACCCTCCCTAATGAGGTAGTGCCTTAGCCAAGGACCACATATCATAAAGCCTCAAGAGGACCGAGCTATACCCCGACGATGCATCCCCTCTTGCCCTTTTGGTAAGATTATCATAAGCTAAAGTTTCTAATTAATTAGAGAAGACCAAAGCCATGTAGTATTATGGTTGCACTGATTTCCTAGGTGGTTCTCCATGTTCCAATTAATGCAATGATATTAATTATCACCGTAAAAGTATTCCAGAACATGAGTAAACCAGTGTAGCATAATTTTTCAGGTTATCCATCCAAAGTCTAAGTAAAAGCAACTAGCATAGCTACAACATAAATATAATAACTCAGGTTTAATCAAGGAAGTTCAAAAGAAACTAGGCATATCCTTAGTTTGGGATCCATCACATTCTAGACACATGCATGCATATAAAGTAAATGTGTGTATTTATAAAGTTATTGGGACTGGAGTATAATCAAGGACCACTTGCCTTCGTCAAAGAACTGCAGCTGCTCAGGAACGTCTTCAAAGCTTTGCTCTTGCAGATCCTCGAACTGCGCACCATCTATCGTAACACACAAATATATTCAAATGAACAATACAATAAAAAAGAAACAGTACACCAAATAATATAAACAGAGCAAAACAACATTATAAAGCTACTGCATATGTCGCAAGGGTCGCATGAGCGCGAGAATCGATGAAAATGGAGTTAAAACAGAGAAGTTATGGCCAAAACATGATTCTACGGGCTTATTTGTAGAAGATTTGAAACTAGAAACGCTCTGAACAAAGAAACCAAGGGCTAGAACATAATTAAACCTTAAATCTAGGGTTTAAATTGCAAAACAAAGGGGCTAGGGACGGTGGGTTTTATTTTAGAAAAGGACAGGGGCCTAAACAGAAGAAAAATGATCTATTCGGGAATACTTTTAAACTGCCGTGGACTGCGGATTGATTTCGAGAGAACTCACGGGCTAAAGCGCAAAATAACCTAGGGTTGACCGGTATCGATTCATTTGACTCCGTTATAGATCTAATCTAGACTGTCAGATCTGGATCGGACAGCTACGAATGGACTCGCGCTGCAGGGATGGCGGCGCAGGCGCCGGCGGCGACGTCTTGCAGCGGCGGGCGGTGGCGGGCTCGTCGGAGAATCGCGATTACGTGATTCCGGTTGCTATTTCAACTCGGGTTTGGTCGGGGAGAAGGAGAGTGAGGAGGGGAACGCGTCTACGGGGTTCAGATGAAGTGCTGGTTGCCGGGGAAGGCGAGCGACGGCGAGGCATGGTGGCGGAGCTCCGGTGAGCAATCGTGCGTGCGGGAAGGCACAAAAATGAGGGGAAAACGGTCGGTGAGGATCCTCACCCCAAGGCGGAGCTCCGACGGCAGCTTGCGGTAGCAGCAGAGTGGCAAGGCGGTAGCTGCGACGGTGACCGACGCGGCGTCAATGGCGGCGGCGGCTGGGGCTTCGAGGGCGAGGAGGCGGCGGCTGCGGGATATGCGGAGCCTAGGGCACGGGCGGTGCTTTAAATACGGCAACCGCCAGTACCTTGGCATGCGGGCCCAGGCATCACGTGGTTGGGGGGCCGTGCCATGGCCGGACTCAACACGAGTCTGAGCCCCGCTCGAGCTCGAGGTCGGGGAAGACCCGGATAGGTGGGCCCCGCCTGTCAGCGAGCGTGAGAAGAGAAGGGTGCACGGGCTAGCTAGGCCGGGGGAGGAGCTGGCTGGCTGGGCCAGTTGGGCTGTGCGGGAGAAAGGGAGGGGGAGGAAGAAAGGCCGGCTGGGCTTGGGCCGCAAGAAAGAAAAGAGAGAGGAAAAAAGAGAGAAAGAAAGTGGGCCTGGCCCAAAGAGAAAAAGAGGGAGAAAAAGAATTGCATGCAAATGCATTTGAATTTGAATTTGAAATTTAAATCCAAATGGAAGACAAACATTAAAACAATGCAATGCGGCATGAAATGCACAAAACCTATATTTCCTTATATTTCTTTTTATGGTTATGTAAATTACTATTCACGGTAAATGCTCTAAATCAAAATATTTAAATAAATACCTTATGGGTCCTAAAAGAAATCTAGAAAAATTTATTTTGGTTTCTAATTTGAAAATTAGGGTGTTACACTTTCTGTGATAAGCAATTTTAGTTGGTCATATTTTATTAGCACCTAATTATTAAGGTATAAGTTCATACCAAAACCCACATTAAAAGAAACAGAAGAGATATAGCAGAAGCATAATGATAACCATAAACATGGTCTAAGATTTATTTCATCTTTAAGTTCATTAATCTTGTGAGGATCCAAGCCGCTCTTAACCATGAGCACAACTGATATATCAGTTTTCACTCTGCAGAGGTTGTACACTTTACCCACAATTCATGTCTCCCAATTTGCCCTAGGTAGCTAGCATCTTAAACACTTCCGAGGTGAGTGGCAAGGGATTCTCTACGAGGCCTTTACAAAGATTCCCTAACTTATGACGACCCGCTAAGGTTTGAAGCCGCAGTGGTCATAACCAGTATCATATCTAAGCCTCAAGATGACCGGGTATACCCCATCAACGTACTCCCCTCTTGCCCTCTCGGTAAGATCATCACAAGCTAGAGTTTCTAATTAATTAGCTAAGACCAGAGCCATATTGTATTGTGGTTGCACTATTTTCCTGGGTGGTTCTCCATTTTCCGATTAACCACATGATCTTCTAATTAACAACACAAAGAGCATGAACATGGATAAAATAGGTGTAGCATCATCATTGTTGTCATCATGGTTATACATTATTCCCAAACCAGAACCAGTTATAGCAACTAAGCAGAAGCTACCCAACATAAAGGTAAAACCCATATTAACAAGGAATGATCATAAAGACTAGGCATATCCTTAATTACGATCCATCGAAATTAAGACACATGAATGGATAAAATAAAAAGTTATATTTATTGCGATTATTAGGACAAAAGTATGATCAAGGAAACACTTGCCTTTCTTCAAGAGAATAGCTACTCAGAATCTTCAACTCTTGTTCTTGAAACTCTTAATCTTCAAAACTCTTTAATCGGGCTCCTTCTAGCATCACACAAGCATCGGGCCCAAGCGTACAAGCAAATAAACAAACAAGAACAACAAAGAACAAATACTCCAAACAAAGAGAAGCTTAACAAGAGCATACAAAAGGATAGGGCTCGTTGCTACGGTCACGAGAGCGCAAGAAACGCGGAAAATGGAGGTACGGTTGAAAAGAAACAACTATCGGAAGATTTATGTTATAAAAGAGAACAAAGAAACTATAAGCTTCATTTATTTTAATTTAGAAAAGTAATGTAAAAGATATTCAAAAGAGAATATCCCTAATTATAATTAACTCATATTATATTTGCATTTATAAAGACGAGATACAACTTAGTCAAATTTTATATATAATTCTCTATGTATAAATTACACTAATTAAACAATTAATTAGAAAAGAACGGATCAAAATGGATCTAAAATGAGGAAACTACACATGAAACATGAAACAAGGTTGCAACGACCTATACGTGGTTAACCGCAGACTTTAGGGGCTAGCTGCTGATTTTGGCAAGACACAGAAAATAGTGCTCGCGAATTCAGCAAAGGTTAGGGTTAGATATGAAACATGGGTGGGGCTAGGTGGAAAAGATGTAATAGATCTAGGGGGTTTTCTATGAAGTTTTCAAGACACAAAAGAATACATGATAATTACAGATTTCTCCAGGGGCGAATTTGTAAAAGCTTCACAACACAGCCATGGTGGCCGACGGCTACTGTTTTGCAGATTCCCGACGTTCTAGGGGATGGGAGATCACGAGGAGCGGGGCAAAATAAAGAGGACGATGAGGGGATTCGATTTTACCTCTTACCTGTAGCGGAGAGGCACAGAATTGGCCAGATTTGACTCAAGAAGGGGGCGCTGGTTTACTGCTTGGAACAGGTGAGCAGTTTAGGGTGGCGGCGCTCGGTAGGGGCGATGCTGGGGGATGGCATGGCTACAAGGGGGCAGGGCGCAGCTGTGCAGTAGGGCGAGGGGTGACGGGGAGACCTGGAGGGGCACGTGCAAGGAGGCGCATAGAGGGGCGATGCCGGGGGGCTTGGCCCTGTGATTTACATGCGCAGGCGATGCAAGGGAAGGGCAGGGCACGGAGAAGCGCTGCATCCTGGCAGGACACTAAAGCGTCCCCCCATCAGGGAAGACTTAAAAGTGATGCTTTATCAGTCCCAGGAGGTTGATAACACTTTGCGGGGGCAAGACAAGAGGAAAGAAGTCCTAAACCCGACCAATTCTACCTAGGCTTCGTCCTACAGTCAACACGGCTCTGATACCAATCTGTCACACCCGATTTATAAGAACATAAATCGAGCAATCATATATGCGCCAGGATCAAGTCACGCATATATACAACAGATCATCAAGATATCACAACACATGTCACGAATAAAAGCGTATAAATTATAAAATGAATGTCTTTATTACAACTGAATCAAGAATCAGTTCAAGGAAATGCGGAAGCGTAAAATGAATACATGAAGAGCTGGGCGCCACAGGGACGTCGACTGGGAGACAAACGCCTAGAAGTCGTCGAAGCCGCTGACGTAGTCCTCCACGTTGCCGGGCACTGAGCAGCAGTCGAAGATATCCGAAATAGAACAGAAGAGTAGAGAGGCAAGTGTGAGTACAAACTCGTACTCAACAAGTATAACACGAGCATGAGGCTCTAAGGTTAGCTGACTCAACTGCATTAGCTTTTAGTCTTGGCAAATTTTATTAAAGCTAATTACTACAAGTGGATGAATTACCATAAACCCAAATTGCATAAGGAATTAATCAGTATTAATTAAGAACTACTGAGAACCATCCAAACCAAAACCACCCGGGGAATCTCCCTCGTCAAAGGTTGATAACCCCACTAATCAAAAGGAGGATCTGGGCCGCTCATGACTATGAGCACAGCTGATATATCAGTTTTACACTCTCGAGAGGTTGCACAACTTTACCCACAAGTCGTGAGCTATGCTAGTTGTTCATCACACTTCCTTAGGTGAGATGGCTAGCAAGCACACTACGAGACCGTTACAAAGGACCACGTTGGTAAGGCGTAACCGCTAAGGATTCTGGATCAGCGACGATGGGGCCCACCTCCGGGGGTACAAGACACACAGCACAGACCAAGCCGGAGGAGCAGGGACCATTGAAGCTTACCACCCCTCTTGCCCACGCAGGTAAGTTACCCCCGAACCAACACGACCTAATTAGTAAGTCAAGACCGTCCCATTCCAGTCTTGTGGTTGCGCGGTTGTCCCAGGTTGTCGCTCTATGAACCGGTCCTTAGGGAGAGTGGCCAACCAAGCACTAAGCACCGTGCCGGCCCCCTAAACCATGTTTCTACAAAAACATATTTTTAGGGACGCACAAACCACTCAAGCACACAGCACAGAGGGCCGGCTCCAGAGTTAAGTTGCATAAGATCATTAATCAAATTAATTAAAACGGACCCAGATATGTTATAGCGCAGCAACCTAGCACAACTAACCAAAATGCAACCCAAAGGATATATATAGGATATAAAGTGGCTAGGAAAGTCCTTATAGGCATACAGTATTAAAATGCAGTATGAAATTGTATTAAAAAGTGATAGGAGGTTCATGTTATACTTGCCTTCCTCGTACTCTCCCGGCTGCTGCTCGAACTGCTCGGAAGATGGCTGCTCCTGGTACTGCTCCGGTGGCTGGACGTCTATTCACGATCGTAACAGCAAGACATGGGCCACACATGCACACACATGCAAACAATAGCAAAATATAAAAAAACAGTACACCAATACAACGGAACAGCACATAAAACTGGCCTAAAACTATTCTACGCGTTACAACGATCGCGTGGATATAAAGAACACCTAAAACGGAGCTAAAACGCGAAAACTACGCCTCAAACAAGTTCTAGGGGCCTATTTGCGAGAAAAACAGGAAAAACCAGGGGCTTCTGGACAAAAACTGAGGACTTAAACGTAATTAAAGGATAGACACAGGGCTAGCGCGTGAAAACACTGGATATGGACTGCGGGTTCAAAAATACAGGAAGCTCAGGGGTCTAAACGAGAAGAAAAGGACCTAACCGTAATTATTTTTGAACTACGGGTGGACTGCGGGTTGATTCTTGAAAAGCGCAGGGGCTCTTTAACAAAATGGCCAGGCTGAAGCGGTACGCGGCTTCTAATAAGGGCGGTTGGATCTAAATCGAACGGTTCGGACGCATTCCGGTTCGGACGGTCCGATCTGAACAGAGGGGTCCGGACGGTCCGATCTGTATCGGACTGGTCCGATCTGATGGGCTCGCGGGGACGGCGGTTACGCACGGCGGCTCGGGCAAAGGGCAACGCCGGCGAGCGGTGTTGGCACTACGGTTAGCTAATGCCTACAACTTCTGGTGCAAAAGGACCAGGGGTAGGAGGCGAGGCTCACCGAGGGCTGTGGAGGCCGGAGACGCGACGGAGTGAGGAAGACGACGACGGCCAGCAGAAGAAACGGGGCGGCGCTCGTGGACAGGCGGCAGCAGAGAGGCTCGAGGTCCCTTGGCTGCACGGATTGGTCGGGGAAGTTCCTGCGGAGGTAACCAGGAGGTTAAGAGAGGCCGGGACGCAACGACGGCGGGCAATTAAGGCGGCGGAGCAGATCACCGGCGGCGGCGTCGAGGCTCGATTCCGGTGATGCCGAGGTCCAGAGCTCCAATGCACGGCTCGGGAAGCTTCTAGGAGGCGCGGCGGAGGAAAGGGTGGCGGCGCCGGGGGTTTGAGTGACGGCTAGGGTTAGGGTCCAGATGGTTGGGGCGGCTCTTTGTAGGGTGGCAGCGGTCCCATTGACGCGCGGGCCCGAGGGAGGGGCTCGCCGGGGATCTCGGGAAGGGAGGTTGCGCCGGAGAAGAAAGGAGGAGAGGGGGAAGGGCCGATAGGTGGGGTCAGGCTGAGGGAATGACTGAGAAAGGAAAGGAACGACTGAGAAAGGAAAGGAATGACCGAGAAAGGAAAGGAATTACTGAGAAAGGAAAGGAATTACTGAGAAAGGAAAGGAATGACTGAGAAAGGAAAGGAATTACTGAGAAAGGAAAGGAATTACTGACCTACTTTCCTGCTTCTTCCCTTTTCTTTATCAACCCAACTCAATTCTATTTGAATTCAACTCATATGCACTCAACCAAAAACAACTTATGCACCAGCATGAATGCACAAACATGTTGAACCTAAAATAAATTTTAATTCTTTGTGTTATAAAATTACTTTAAATGCGAGATAAACTAGGGAAAACTCTGGAAAATTTTATTTGAGCCCAAATAAATTCATTAAAATTTAAGGAAAATACCTTAGGGTGTTACAAACCTACCCCCCTTACAGGAATCTCGTCCCGAGATTCAGATAGGCTAGCTAGCAAAGAGATTGGGATATGTCTTCCTCAGCTCATCTTCTCGCTCCCAGGTAGCCTCATCCTCTATGTGATAACTCCACTGAACACGGCACATCTTGATCTTCTTGTTTCTAGTAACTCTCTCGGATGTCTCCAGAATCTTTACCGGATGCTCGATGTAGGTCAGATCCTCCTGCACATCTAACCCTTCTATCGGTGCTTGCTCTTCTGATACTCTTAAGCACTTCTTCAGCTGTGACACGTGAAACACATCGTGCACTCCTGAGAGATTGAGAGGCAACTCCAAACGATATGCCACCTCACCTTTCCGTTCCAACAACTTGAACGGACCAATGTATCGAGGGGCTAGCTTCCCTCTTACATTAAACCTGCGGATTCCTCTCATCGGCGAGACCTTCAGATACACATGATCACCCACTGCAAAGGTCAAATCTCGGCGACGAACATCCGCATAGCTCTTCTGACGAGTCTGAGCGACCCTCAGATTCTCTCGCACCTGCTGTACCAGCTGTTCGGCCTCCTCAACAATATCTGGACCAAACACCTGCCTCTCGCCAATCTGATCCCAATACAGTGGAGTCCTGCACTTCCGACCGTACAAGGCCTCAAAAGGAGATTTCTTCAGACTGGCCTGATAACTGTTGTTATACGAAAACTCTGCGTATGGCAGGCATTTATCCTAGCTGGTACCATACTGAATAGCGCAGGCTCGAAGCATATCCTCCAACACTTGGTTGGTTCTTTCTGTCTGCCCATCTGTCTGAGAATGATAAGCAGTACTGAAGCGCAGCTTCGTATCCAACGAATCATGCAACTGCTCCCAGAACCGCGAAGTGAACTGAGATCCTCGATCAGATATAATCTTCTTAGGTACACCATGCAGACAGACGATCCTGGAAATGTACAACTCTGCGAGTCTAGCACCAGAGTAAGTAGTGTTCACCGGAATGAAGTGAGCAACCTTCGTCAAGCGATCCACTACTACCCATATGGAGTTGTACCCTTTCTGAGTACGAGGCAAGCCAACGATGAAGTCCATAGTGATCTCCTCCCATTTCCACTCTGGAATCTTCAACGGCTGCAATAACCCTGCTGGCCTCTGATGCTCGGCCTTGACACGCTGACAAGTGTCACAGATAGCCACGTACTCCGCAACGGAACGCTTCATTCTATACCACCAGAATCGTTCCTTGAGATCATAATACATCTTCGTGCTGCCTGGATGAATGGAATATGCCGTATCATGAGCCTCACTCAAGATCAGCTTCCTAAGATCCGCAACATCCGGCACACATATCCGACCCTTGTACCACAAGGTACCCTGATCATCCTCTCTGAAATGAGGAGCTTTACCAATCTTAAGCAATTCACGAATCTCCTGCAGCTTCTGATCTTCCTTCGGATGCTGCCTGATCTCTGCCTCTAGAGTGGGTTCTACCTCGAATGACGTACCCGAGGTGTGATGCAAGAAACCCAGGCTCAACTGCTCAAACTCCTCACATAACTCCTGAGGCATCTGAAAAGCCACGGCCATGTTAACATAGCTCTTCCTGCTCAGAGCATCTGCTACAACATTAGCCTTGCCCGGATGATAGTGAATCTCCAGGTCATAATCCTTGACCAACTCCAGCCATCTTCTCTGCCGCATATTCAGCTCGCTCTGAGTGAAAATGTACTTGAGGCTCTTGTGATCGGTGTAAATATCACACCTCTGCCCTAACAAGTAATGCCTCCATATCTTCAGAGCATGCACAACTGCGGCTAACTCCAGATCATGAGTGGGATAATTCAACTCGTGCCGGCGCAACTGCCGCGAAGCATAAGCTATCACTCTGCCTTCCTGCATCAGGACGCAACCAAGACCATCCCTCGAAGCATCACAATACACTGTGAACCTCTTGCTCTGGTCTGGCAGAGTAAGGACTAGCGCAGTAGTCAACCTCTTCTTCAGCTCCTCGAAGGCACTCTGACGCTCATCAGTCCAAGAGAAATCCACACCCTTCTCCAGCAAGGAAGTCAAAGGCTTCGCAATCTTGGAGAAATTCTCAATGAACCTCCGATAATAGCCTGCTAAGCCCAGAAAAGAGTGGACTTCCTTCACTGTCTGCGGTACGACCCAGTCAAGCACATCCTTCACCTTCCCGGGGTCCACAGCAATACCTCCCTTGGAGATAACATGACCGAGGAACGGGACCTCGTCAATCCAGAACTCGCACTTGCTGAGCTTGGCATACAGCTTGTGCTCTCTGAGCCTCTGCAACACAAGCCTCAGATGTTCCTCATGCTCTGCTTCTGACTTGGAATATATCAGGATATCATCAATGAATATCACCACAAAGGTGTCCAGATAATCCATGAAAACCTTGTTCATCAGATGCATGAAGAAAGCCGGAGCATTGGTCAAGCCAAAGGACATGACCGTATACTCGTATAGCCCATACTTGCAGGTGAATGCCGTCTTCGGGACATCCTCAGAACGAATCTTCAGCTGATGATAACCAGAACGCAGATCAATCTTCGAGAATACACAAGCACCCTGAAGCTGATCAAAGAGATCCTCAATACGGGGCAGTGGATGTTTGTTCTTGATGGTGACTGCATTCAGATCCCGATAATCGACACACATCCTCTTCGCGCCATCCTTCTTCTCTACAAGCAATACAGGAAAAGCCCAAGGAGAGAAACTGCGACGGATATAACCCTTAGCTAGCAACTCGTCGACGGTCTTCTTAACCTCCTCATGCTCGACGGGAGCCATACGATAGGGCCTCTTAGCAATAGGGGCTGTGCCAGGCAAGAGATCAATAGAAAACTCAATGTCGCGATCAGGCGGCATACCTGGCAAATCGTCCGGAAAGACATCCGGGAATTCAGACACCACGCGAATACCATCCGTGGGTCTAGCCTCCATCTGATGAAGAAATCCAGAAGGCTCTGTGGCTCCAACAGTGACCTCCTGACCATCCGATGCTGACAGAAGAACAGTCCTCTGAGCACAATCTATCCGGACTCCCCACTTGGCAAGAGTCTCCATTCCGAGGATCACATCAATGCCTTTGGAGTCTAGCACCATCAGATTCGCACTGAAATCTACCCCCCTTATAGCCACACTGACTCTGGGACAGAAGACATGAGACCTCAACTGTCCTCCCGGTGAAGATACTAACATGCACCTCTTTAATGTGCTAGTAGGAATGCCATGATGCTCAACAAAGGACCGGGTAATGAAAGAATGTGTAGCACCAGTATCAAAAAGCACGGTAGCAGGATGGGCATTAACCATGAACGTACCAATAACCATGTTGGGAGCTTCGGGCGCTGACTCGGCCGTCACGTGGTTCACCCTGCCCTGAGCTGGGGCCTTGGGCTGAGCTGCACGCCCCTGCTGTCCTGCCTGCGCCTTCCGAGGGCAGACGTTGGCGTAGTGCCCCGGCTCGCCGCAGTGGAAGCACACTCGCGGAAATGCAGCGGCCTGCTGCCCAGGAGGAGGAGTGGGCGCTCCCTGCCTCTGAGCTGGTGGAGCCGGAGGCGCTGGAAGCCTCTGACCCTGTCCCGCCTACTGCTGCTGCTGAGGACGAGGCGGGTACTGCTGCCGCTGCTGGTACTGCTGGGACGGCCTCTGCTGCTGCGGCTGCGGATGCTGGTAGCGGGGACGAGTGTTGCTGCCCGAAGAGGATGGAGCCATCTTCCTCTTCTTATCCTCAATCTCCCGGCGCTTGCGCTCGGTGTTGAGGGCCGCATCAACCAGCTGGTTGAAGTTGTCGAAGCGGTGGTTCAGCAGCGCATACTGGATGTGATCATCCAGTCCTTCCTTGAAATACTCCTGCTTATCGCTGTCGCGAGCGACGTCAGCAGGGGCGTAACGGGCAAGCTGAAGGAAACGGTCACGGTACTCCGTCACCGTCATCGATCCCTGAAATAACGGACACAGATAACAAGGGCAGAAATCACTCAATTTGTCGGGTTTACGAAAAGAGATCAAGGGTAGATCGAAGCTCGAAAGGAATCGCAGAGATTTTCATTCAAATTTACCTACTTAAGGGCACGGAACTCCTTCTGCTTCATCTTCATAATGCCCTCAGGAATGTGATGGTTCCTGAAGCGCTCACGAAACTGGACCCAGGTGAGAGAGTCGCGGTCCTGAGCTGGGTAGGACTCCCACCAGTCAAGAGCGGAGCCTCGCAGCTGCCCTGCTGCGTACAAAACCCGCCCTCGGTCGTCGCATTGAGCAACAACTAACTGGCGCTCCACCGATCGAAGCCAGTCGTCCGCCTGGAGTGGGTCCGTGGCGGGAGAGAAGGTCGGAGGATGACCTCTCAGGAAATCCGCGCGCCGATCACGAGGCTGAGGTGGCGGAGGAGGCGGTGGCTGAGCGTGGATGTGCTGCAGAGCCTGGACGGTGTTGTTCAGGGTCGCCATCATCTGCATCTGGAGCTGGAAGAACTGCTCCGGGGTCAGTGGCGGCGGCATCGGCAACGGCTGACCAGTACCCTGGTTGTTCTGCTCCTGCGGGTCAGAACCGGAACCGGTGCGCCTGGTGTTCACCAACTGATTGCAACAAACGAAATTTATGAGAATAAGATATGGTGCCGCTGAGGAGATGAAACTTCGATAGGATATAACAGAGAGAAAGGATTATAGGTTTTACCCCCAACGATCTAAATCAAATTTTATTATTTAGTTCAAGTGGGGTTAGGATCAATTTGCATGAACAAGTTTAACTACTAGACTATGCAATCAACCAAAAATCCAAATGCAACATTTGCACAATAACAAACATTCAATATTCACAACTTAGTCGAGTTTTCCACACTACTCGACTAACACCCTCGTTCTAGCGTATTTTCATCGGGACAGCCTAGACTTATAAATCACAGGATTAGGCGTCTCGGGCCAACATCTACGGAAAGCCCAAGCTATTTCTCAGAAAAGACGGGGGAAATAGCAAATCTGGGGCTTAAGACTCAAGGAATAGAAGCAGAACCATGATGATTGAAGATTTGCGGGGGCAAGACAAGAGGAAAGAAGTCCTAAACCCGACCAATTCTACCTAGGCTTCGTCCTACAGTCAACACGGCTCTGATACCAATCTGTCACACCCGATTTATAAGAACATAAATCGAGCAATCATATATGCGCCAGGATCAAGTCACGCATATATACAACAGATCATCAAGATATCACAACACATGTCACGAATAAAAGCGTATAAATTATAAAATGAATGTCTTTATTACAACTGAATCAAGAATCAGTTCAAGGAAATGCGGAAGCGTAAAATGAATACATGAAGAGCTGGGCGCCACAGGGACGTCGACTGGGAGACAAACGCCTAGAAGTCGTCGAAGCCGCTGACGTAGTCCTCCACGTTGCCGGGCACTGAGCAGCAGTCGAAGATATCCGAAATAGAACAGAAGAGTAGAGAGGCAAGTGTGAGTACAAACTCGTACTCAACAAGTATAACACGAGCATGAGGCTCTAAGGTTAGCTGACTCAACTGCATTAGCTTTTAGTCTTGGCAAATTTTATTAAAGCTAATTACTACAAGTGGATGAATTACCATAAACCCAAATTGCATAAGGAATTAATCAGTATTAATTAAGAACTACTGAGAACCATCCAAACCAAAACCACCCGGGGAATCTCCCTCGTCAAAGGTTGATAACCCCACTAATCAAAAGGAGGATCTGGGCCGCTCATGACTGTGAGCACAGCTGATATATCAGTTTTACACTCTCGAGAGGTTGCACAACTTTACCCACAAGTCGTGAGCTACGCTAGTTGTTCATCACACTTACTTAGGTGAGATGGCTAGCAAGCACACTACGAGACCGTTACAAAGGACCACGTTGGTAAGGCGTAACCGCTAAGGATTCTGGATCAGCGACGATGGGGCCCACCTCCGGGGGTACAAGACACACAGCACAGACCAAGCCGGAGGAGCAGGGACCATTGAAGCTTACCACCCCTCTTGCCCACGCAGGTAAGTTACCCCCGAACCAACACGACCTAATTAGTAAGTCAAGACCGTCCCATTCCAGTCTTGTGGTTGCGCGGTTGTCCCAGGTTGTCGCTCTATGAACCGGTCCTTAGGGAGAGTGGCCAACCAAGCACTAAGCACCGTGCCGGCCCCCCTAAACCATGTTTCTACAAAAACATATTTTTAGGGACGCACAAACCACTCAAGCACACAGCACAGAGGGTCGGCTCCAGAGTTAAGTTGCATAAGATCATTAATCAAATTAATTAAAACGGACCCAGATATGTTATAGCGCAGCAACCTAGCACAACTAACCAAAATGCAACCCAAAGGATATATATAGGATATAAAGTGGCTAGGAAAGTCCTTATAGGCATACAGTATTAAAATGCAGTATGAAATTGTATTAAAAAGTGATAGGAGGTTCATGTTATACTTGCCTTCCTCGTACTCTCCCGGCTGCTGCTCGAACTGCTCGGAAGATGGCTGCTCCTGGTACTACTCCGGTGGCTCGACGTCTATTCACGATCGTAACAGCAAGACATGGGCCACACATGTACACACATGCAAACAATAGCAAAATATAAAAAAACAGTACACCAATACAACGGAACAGCACATAAAACTGGCCTAAAACTATTCTACGCGTTACAACGATCGCGTGGATATAAAGAACACCTAAAACGGAGCTAAAACGCGAAAACTACGCCTCAAACAAGTTCTAGGGGCCTATTTGCGAGAAAAACAGGAAAAACCAGGGGCTTCTGGACAAAAACTGAGGACTTAAACGTAATTAAAGGATAGACACAGGGCTAGCGCGTGAAAACACTGGATATGGACTGCGGGTTCAAAAATACAAGAAGCTCAGGGGTCTAAACGAGAAGAAAAGGACCTAACCGTAATTATTTTTGAACTACGGGTGGACTGCAGGTTGATTCTTGAAAAGCGCAGGGGCTCTTTAACAAAATGGCCAGGCTGAAGCGGTACGCGGCTTCTAATAAGGGCGGTTGGATCTAAATCGAACGGTTCGGACGCATTCCGGTTCGGACGGTCCGATCTGAACAGAGGGGTCCGGACGGTCCGATCTGTATCGGACTGGTCCGATCTGATGGGCTCGCGGGGACGGCGGTTACGCACGGCGGCTCGGGCGAAGGGCAACGCCGGCGAGCGGTGTTGGCGCTACGGTTAGCTAATGCCTACAACTTCTGGTGCAAAAGGACCAGGGGTAGGAGGCGAGGCTCACCGAGGGCTGTGGAGGCCGGAGACGCGACGGAGTGAGGAAGACGACGACGGCCGGCGGAAGAAACGGGGCGGCGCTCGTGGACAGGCGGCAGCAGAGAGGCTCGAGGTCCCTTGGCTGCACGGATTGGTCGGGGAAGTTCCTGCGGAGGTAACCAGGAGGTTAAGAGAGGCCGGGACGCAACGACGGCGGGCAATTAAGGCGGCGGAGCAGATCACCGGCGGCGGCGTCGAGGCTCGATTCCGGTGATGCCGAGGTCCAGAGCTCCAATGCACGGCTCGGGAAGCTTCTAGGAGGCGCGGCGGAGGAAAGGGTGGCGGCGCCGGGGGTTTGAGTGACGGCTAGGGTTAGGGTCCAGATGGTTGGGGCGGCTCTTTGTAGGGTGGCAGCGGTCCCATTGACGCGCGGGCCCGAGGGAGGGGCTCGCCGGGGATCTCGGGAAGGGAGGTTGCGCCGGAGAAGAAAGGAGGAGAGGGGGAAGGGCCGATAGGTGGGGTCAGGCTGAGGGAATGACTGAGAAAGGAAAGGAACGACTGAGAAAGGAAAGGAATGACCGAGAAAGGAAAGGAATTACTGAGAAAGGAAAGGAATTACTGAGAAAGGAAAGGAATGACTGAGAAAGGAAAGGAATTACTGAGAAAGGAAAGGAATTACTGACCTACTTTCCTGCTTCTTCCCTTTTCTTTATCAACCCAACTCAATTCTATTTGAATTCAACTCATATGCACTCAACCAAAAACAACTTATGCACCAGCATGAATGCACAAACATGTTGAACCTAAAATAAATTTTAATTCTTTGTGTTATAAAATTACTTTAAATGCGAGATAAACTAGGGAAAACTCTGGAAAATTTTATTTGAGCCCAAATAAATTCATTAAAATTTAAGGAAAATACCTTAGGGTGTTACAGGCTATCACAAACAAGGGTGGCTATCCTACCATGTTTTCAGCAAGCAAAACCATGCAATTTTATAAAATAGGCCACTGGGTTGTGTTTATAAAAACTAGGATAGAAACATGCATCAAAGGGCGGAATTGAACTTGCCATCATCAAACCCTTGCGGGAGGTCCCGGTCGAAGCAGTGTCCCTCGGGCTCGGGATCGCAGAACTGGTCCTCGTTTGCCTGGTCACAGTTGGGACCTTCCTCATTCACTTTGTGTCCTAAGGCGCAAACAAATAGACACACGATCAAGCGAAAGAACTAAAAGCTTTTATCGTTGAGCTTGAATCGAAAATAATTTAGTTATGGAGGTAGGGGTAATATGTTTGGGTGGTTTCTTAATGGCATGGCTAGAACTATACTAGAAAGGGCGTGGTAAAGTTTCGGGTCGATCGGAGATCGTTTGGCGCATAAAATGACAAGTTAAAGATGGTTTTAGGGGTTAAACGAGGGTCCAGAGACTTGTTCGTAATTATCTAAAGAGGGTAGGGGCTTATTTGCGAACCCTAGAAATATTCAGGGTATGCTAAAGGGTGTCGAGTATGATTGGGTTTACGTAATGGAGGGGCTTGGTTTGAAATGTTAAAAAGAGCAGGGTCTCTTTAGCAAAGAGGAGTAACTAAGGGAGGGGGGTTCTTTTTGGGGAATACAGGAAAAAGGGGGGGCTATGGGCAAAATGCCCCCTTCTCCCTCCTCTCCCTGCACAGAACAGAGGAGGGGGGGGTAGGGCGCCGGCGGTGGCCCAATCCGGCCGGCCAGGGCCAAGGGCAGCTCGGGGTGAGGGGGGATGAGACAGAGAGGGGGTCACGGGGAACCAGTTCCCGGCCTCACTTCGGGCCGGGGTGGTGTGTGGAGGTGGGACGGCGGAGGCGGGCGACGGCGGCCTCAGTGGCCCGGCGGAGCGGCGCTAGGGCAAAGGAGGCGGGGAGCTGAGCGTGCGGTGGCAGTCGTGGGGGTGCCGGGGCGCTCCTCGGCCCCTTTTATAGGCGGCTAAAGGCGGTGGGCGGTGGTGGCCGGTGAGGAGGCCGGCGAGCGGTGCGGAGCACCATAATGGCGCCCGTGTCGCGGAGCGGCGGCGCGGACGGCAAGGCCGAGGTGACGTGACGGCTCGGGCACGTGGGGCGGGCGCTGTGCGGGCACAGGGCGGGTGCGGCATGGGAGCAGCGGCGAGCGGCGCGGCTAGCGACGGGCAGCGCGGCGTCGCGGCTTGGCGTGCAGCGCGGCCACGCGTGGGGAAAGGCGTGCGCGTGCGCGCACGGCACGGCGGGGTGCTGGCCCGGGGCAGGGTGCGAGCGACGGACGGCACGGCGCGGCGCACGGCCACACGTTGCGTGTGCGCGTGCATCGCGGCACGGCCGGGCGGGGGCTCGCGCGCGGTGCGGCAGGGGCTCGCGCGCGGCGCGGGCAGGGGCTGGCGCGCGGCCGGGGTGAGCGCGAGGGGGTGCTCTGCCGTGCGCGTGTACGCGGCGCGGGTGCGGTTGACCGGGAGCAGGCGCGCGCGTGCGTGAGGGAAGGAGGGGGGCGACGTGGCCCGGAAGCCGGAGGCCGGGCGGCGCTCGGGAGCAGGGGAAGGGGAGAAGAGAAGGGAGGAGAAGGGAGGAGGAAAAGAAAGAAAGGAAAGAGAGGGAAAAAGGAAAGAAGAGAGAAAAAAATGGGAGAGAGAAAAAAGGAAAGAAAAAGGAGAGAGCAAGAGAGAAAAGGAAGGGGAGGGGGGGTCGCGTCGGCGCCGATCGCGGCGGTGACCGCGGTCGGTCGGCCACGCGCGCGTGTCGTCCGCGCGCTGCGCGGGACGAACGGAATCACGCCGGCGCTGATCACGGAAAAGCGGTCGCGCGTGGTCGTCGGCCGCTGGGCGGTGCGGGATGGGACAGCGATCCAGTTAGGGTTAGGGTTTTGGCGTCGAACAGTTTTTACACGAATTACTCTTAGCGCGTGATTTAATTCAGTGAATTTTCAGGGCGTCACAAACCTAACCCACTTAAATGAATCTCGTCCTCGAGATTCGGCTGGTCCTTAAACAGATGGGGGAACTCCTTCTTTAGAGCCTCCTCGCGCTCCCAAGTTGCTTCCTCTACTCCATGCCTGCTCCATTGAACCCTGCATATCCGTACTTCGGAGTTTCTTGTCCTCTTAGTGACAGTGTCCAAGATTTTGACCGGTACTTCCTGGTATCGCAGATTCGGTTGCAGGTCTATTGTTTCCACCGGCACGTGTTCACCCTCGGGTACTCTCAAGCATCTCCTTAATTGCGAGACGTGAAACACTGGATGTATATCCGACATTTCTTCTGGTAACTCCAGTCGGTATGCTACTGCTCCGACTTTCTTTAGAACCCGATACGGTCCAACGTATCGAGGGGCCAATTTTCCTTGTACTTGGAATCTTCGCGTCCCTCGAATAGGCGAGACCTTGAGATAAGCAAAATCTCCTGGGTCGAAACTTATTTCTCGCCTTTTCTTGTCTGCGTAGCTCTTTTGTCGGGACTGAGCTGCTTTCAATTTCTCGCAGATCTCCGCTACTTTTTCTTCTGCTTCTTTTATAAGTGCGGATCCTACTAGGGTACGTTCTCCAACTTCCGACCACATTAGGGGAGTTTTGCACCTCCTTCCATAGAGAGATTCGAATGGTGACATGCCCAAGCTGGCTTGGTAACTGTTGTTGTACGAGAATTCTGCATAAGGCAGACTCTGCTCCCAGTCCTTTCCGTAGGTCAGGACACATGCTCTCAGCATATCCTCCATAACCTGATTTACCCTCTCGGTTTGACCATCCCGTCTGTGGGTGATATGCGGAGCTAAAATCCAACTTGGTGCCCATGGCTTGATGCAAGCTTTTCCAAAATCTAGAGGTGAATTGAGTTCCTCTATCTGATACAATTCTGCTAGGCACTCCATGTAACTTTACTATGTTTTCAATATAAAGCTTTGCCAGCTTTTCCCCACCGTAATTAGTTCGTACAGGTATGAAATGTGCCGATTTAGTGAGTCGATCCACTATTACCCATATGGAATCGTGTCCCTTCTGTGTTCTAGGTAGACCCACTACAAAGTCGATCCCTATCTCATCCCATTTCCAAGTCGGAATAGGTAGGGGTTGGAGTAATCCTGCTGGCTTTTGATGTTCGGCCTTGATCCTTTGACAAGTATCACAATGGGCTACAAATCGTGCAATATCCGCCTTCATTCCATTCCACCAATATTTTTGCCTTATGTCCATATACATCTTGGTGGATCCTGGGTGGATGGAGTAGGCCGAGTTATGGGCTTCGTCCATGATTATTTGCCGGAAATCTCCATTCTGGGGTACACAAATCCTATTCTCGTACCACAACGTTCTCTTATCGTCCACTCTGAAACCCGGTGCTTTGTTTTCTCCAGTTTGTTTGCAAATCTTTACTAACTCCTGATCCGATCTTTGAGCCTCTCTAATTCTATCCTCTAGTGTTGATCGGACGTTCAGCACCTGGCTGGAACCTCTAGGGACAATGTGCACGTTTAATCGTGCCATTTCCTCGTGTAGATGGTTATCCTTGGGTCCATAGTTTTTCCGACTTAAGGTATCGGCTACCACATTTGCTTTCCCGGGGTGATAATGAATTTCCAGGTTGTAGTCCTTGACCAACTCCAACCATCTTCTTTGCCTTAGGTTCAAATCTGGCTGGGTGAAGATATACTTTAGACTCTTATGGTCAGTGTAAATTTCACACTTATTTCCAATCAAGTAATGTCTCCAAATCTTAAGGGCATGCACTACGGCTGCAAATTCCAGATCATGGGTCGGATAATTCTGCTCATGAGTCCTGAGTTGGCGGGAAGCATATGCAACGACTTTCCCGTCTTGCATCAGTACACACCCTAATCCTTGTCGGGATGCGTCACAATAGATGACAAAATCCCGATGAATGTCCGGTAGGGTCAGCACTGGGGCGGTTGTCAACCTTTGCTTCAATTCTTGGAAACTTCTTTCGCAAGACTCCGTCTAGGTGAACTTCTTCTCCTTTTTAAGGAGTTCCGTCATGGGTCGGGCTATCTTAGAGAATCCCTCAATAAACCTCCGATAGTACCCGGCCAGTCCAAGAAAACTTCTGATTTCACTAACATTGGTCGGCCGCTGCCAGTTGGAAACTGCTTCGACCTTCTCTGGGTCCACAGCTACGCCTTCCGCGGTCAGGATGTGACCAAGGAAAGCTACTCTCTCCAGCCAGAATTCACACTTGCTAAACTTGGCATATAGCTTATGCATCCTCAGCTTTTCCAATACTACCCGCAGGTGTTGCTCATGTTCCTGAATACACTTGGAGTAGACAAGTATGTCGTCGATAAAGACTACGACAAACTTATCTAGCTCATCCATGAATACCTTATTCATGAGGTTCGTAAAATAGGCAGGGGCATTGGTTAGTCCGAAGGACATTACGGTGAACTCAAACTGCCCGTAACGGGTGACAAAAGCTGTCTTAGGGATGTCACTTTCTCTAATCTTGAGCTGGAAATATCCCGACCTTAGGTCGATCTTGGAAAAGTACTTGGCTCCTTTTAGCTGATCGAAAGGTCATCAATCCTGGGGAGTGGGTACTTATTCTTGATGGTGACCTCATTCAATGCCCGGGAATCCACACACAATCTCATGCTCCCATCTTTCTTCTTGACAAACAGAACTGGAGCTCCCCACGGTGACGAGCTTGGTCTGATGAAGCTAATTCGTTGCAGTTCTTCTAGTTGCTTCTTTAACTCTGTTAACTCAGAGGCTGCCATCCTATAGGGTCTCTTGGCTATAGGAGAGGTTCCGGGGATAAGGTCTATGACGAACTCTATATCCTATATCCCTGTCCGGCGGCATACTGGGAAGCTCTTCGGGGAATACGTCTGGGTATTCGTTTACTACCAGGACTCCTTCTAAGGGCTTGGCTTCCATGCTAAACACCATTGGGTCAGACTTACTATCCCGGGTATGGCAGATCACTTGTACTCCTTCGGGGTTTGTTAGGTGTACCACTTTGTCAGTACAGCCTATGAGACCATTGTGTTGGCTTAACCAGTCCATTCCAAGGATCACATCTATTCCCCCAGACTTAAGTACTACCAAGTCTGCTAGAAAGTCTACCCCACTTAAATTGATCCTTACCCGTGGACAACCTAATTGGCAATTGATGTCGCCTCCAGGCGTCCGGGTTAATAGGGGTGTTTTTAGTAGTACTGTAGGTATTTTGTGTTTCTCCACACAGCTTGAGGATATAAACGAGTGCGATGCTCCCGAATCAAATAATACTGTTGCCAGAGCTGAGTTGACTAAGTACTCACCGAGCACTATGCCCTGAGCTTCTTGAGCTTCCTACGCGTCGATGTGATTGACGCGGGCTCGTCCAAACGATTGCTGGGGCTGCTTCATCTGTTGGCTGTTGTCGTTGTTGCGGATGGGCACTCGGTTGGCACCGGTTAGGGCTGGTCTGGGCCCATTCACCGTGTTGGAGAAGGCCGATGTAGCCGGCTTATTCTTGGCATAAGGGCAATTGGCGATGAAATGCCCTATCTCACGGCAGTTGAAACAGGCCCTAACATTGCTGTTGTCGGAGGCGACTAGGCTTGTATTGCTCTGCGGGGCCCTCATGGTATTTTGACTTTTAGGCTGTGCTTCAGGGGCCCGTGGTCCTGTCACTTGGGACTGAGTCCTATACTGCATTGGGGCCTGGGATCTTGGTGCAGTATAGCTGAAGTTTCTTGGCTTTTGGAAACGGTCCTGTTGGCGGGCCTTACTTTCCAGGAATTTGCGTTTGTTGTCCTTCCTCTCTTCGGCCTTGGCCCTTTCCATAAGGATAGCCTTCTTCATCAGGGTATTAAAGTCAGGATAGATCTGTGGAGTAAGCAAGGTCCGGAGTTCTGGGCTTAATCCCTTCTTGAACATGTCTTGTTTCTTATCGTCGTCGTTCACTTCCTCTGGCGCATATCGGGCCAATTCTATGAACCGGTGGGTGTACTCCTCCACCGTCATGCTTCCTTGTTGCAGTGCGCGGAACTCATCCGCCTTGCGCTTCATGGTGGCCGAAGGAATGTGATAGCGGTGGAACTCCCTCACGAATTCTCCCCAAGTGATGGTAGAGGCATCCTCGGCTGCAGCACAGTAATTTTCCCACCAAGCTAATGCGGTTCCAGTGAGTTGGTGGGCCGTCAGAAGGACTTTGTCCCGGTCCTGGCATTCGAATGGTTCGAGCTTCCTCTGGATCACTCATAACCAGTCGTCTGCATCCAAAGGGTTGCAGGATCCGGCAAAGGTGGGCGGCTTGGTTCTTAGAAAGGCCGTCAGCTTGTCATTCATATTCTGCCCTCGTGGCTGCCGGTTAATGAGGGCATTGGCCAGTGTCTCTAGTATGAGGGTCTGGTTGTTGATTATCTGTGCCAAGTCTCCGAGGGGTGGGGGTGGTGGTAGTTGCTCTCCTTGATCTTCTCCCCGGTTCTGGCTTACTTCCTGTTCTTCCTGAGGAAGTTCTTGTTCAACAGGCTGTGCTCCGGCACCAGCGGCTGCGGGGTTTCGGCTATGGGAGGCCCTCGCGACGTTCCGGGGGGTCACCTGTTGATTGGGTAAATTGGGGTTACGATTATGTGATGTTTAAGTTGTTTAATTCGTATATAAGGCAGAATCTACCTTCTGCCGGTACTCATATAAACAAGTAGTACACAACATACCAGCACACAACATCACAAACAACAAGCACAAACCATTTTATTGCTGCAAGGGGGGTAAAACTTTGGGGGTAAGACTAGGTCTCGTGCTACTCGGCCGGGGTCGCGTCTAAGGACACGTCTTGAGCAGAAGGGGCTGAGGGGGTGCATCACTAGGACGGCATCGGTTATTCTACTTGCGCGGCGTGCCTTCTTCCGGGGCGGGAAGTGTGAGCAATCCTCGCTCGCCGTTCTCTGGGTTCCCATCTGTCAAGGGTTGCGCTGCAGCATCCCCTTCGACGGCGGCGTCGGAACTTTCAGGGCTCTCGGGTGGGGCTTGTGAGTTTCCAAAGAGTGGTCCCCATCCTATGACGGGCGTCCCGAGTAAAACATGGTCTTCCCCAATTGCCGGGACTGGTGTTCCACTTCGGGTCCAATCTTGCATACGCCGGTCTCGGGCCTGCCTGAGGCTCTCTTGGGCGACTGCTTCGCTGCTGACTGTGGCTGCGGCTCTTGCCTCGGCGTGGGCAGCTCGGATCTGCTGTAATCTCACTGCGAGCTCCGCTTGCTCGACTCGATGGGTCTGCTCCCTTAGAAGGTTGGCTTGCTCATCAAAGAGTTGGTCCAGGGCGGCTAGGTAAGTGGCCACTTGGTACAGGGACCTTCTTCGTGGCGACGTCGTTCCAGGTTTCTCATGCGTGCTTCCCAGATTGGGGTCCTGATGGCCGGCGGGAAGAACTTCGCTGGTGTAGGGGCGAGGTGTTCTTCAAAAATCCGGCAAAAATAACGGAGTGCTTTTCTGATGGCCAAGGGGTAGGTGTCTTGATGCCTAAACCCTGTGGCGGTCACTCGCCAAGGCTGGATGTCGGGGTAGCGGTTGCTCCTGGCGATGACCAGGATCACCCTGCAGCGGAGGGTACCATGGTGCTCGTACTCTCGGCTGTAGTACCTTGGGTGTTCTGTAACGCCAAGGCCCTCCAGGGTGTTGATCAAAAGGCTAGGAAAGCCAGGTGCAGCTTGGCAATCACCCTGGGTCCATCCTTCCTCAGCCATCTGAAACAAGGACAGGGTAAACAATCTAGCACAGGTACAAAAGGGAGTAGATAACATTTATTATTGCAATGGGGTATAGTTTTCATGGATACGGGGTTATTAGGGTAGGGTTCTAGCTTGGAGTGCTAATCCTATCATGGGGATTCCTCCTCGTTCCTGATAGGGCGCTTCTTTATTGGGAGGCACCGATCCGTCTCATCTTCGGTCTGAGTACCTTTATCCCAATGGGTTTCCTCGGGTTCTTCTTCCTCTTCCTCTATCCACCCACCCGTTCCGCTGCGGTTTTCGTATTCCTGCATCTGGGCTTGGAGGGCGGCTAAGGAATACTCGGCGCTTGCGGCTCTTGTCCGTTGTTCCTCCAGCTCCTGGGTTATCTTTTCAATCCCATGGATTAGCTGCCTCAGTTGCGCCGCCTGTTCGCGGTAGAGTGCATCCAAGCCAGTAAGGTAGATGGATAGGTGGGAGACCATATCTTCTAGGTCTTCTTCTTCTCGTCCAAGTCCCCTCATCCGGGCAATCCAAGTGCGTCCTCTTCCCTCAGCGGGTGGGAAAAATCCCATAGGAGTCCGCTGAAGGTGGTGCCTATAGAGCACATGCAGCCGTCGCAGGGCTTTACGGGCGGCCTTTCGGTAGGTGTCAGGGAAGCGGAAGCCAGAGGTGGAGATGAACCAAGGGTCCACATCTGGGTAGCGGGTGCTCCTCTCCACAAAGACCATCATATCGCACCGAAGGGTGCCTCCGGAGATGTATTCTCGGTAGGCATACTCTGGTGGTTCCATAACCCCAACGCGTTCCAGGCTGAGTAATAATGACTTAGGAAGGCCGGGCTCTGTGTGGCAGATTTCGTTAACCCATCCATTGCCAGCCATCTGGAACAGGGCAAAGACCAGTGGTGAGTGTTTGTGCAGAAAATATCTAAGTCAGAACAAGTCCTAGGGCCTGAAATAGGGGTCACGCTCCTAGGGTCACGTCCTACGGCCAGCCTACGGCTCTGATACCACCTGAAGCATCCCCCCATCAGGGAAGACTTAAAAGTGATGCTTTATCAGTCCCAGGAGGCTGATAACACTTTTATTACATTAGATGGTACATCACCGTACAGCTCTACGCGGTAATGGGCAGTGAAGCACCACTATCGCGAGGATTACAACTAAAACCCACACTACTACACTAGCTATGAAAAGAGGGTCATCAGAGTCTTGCGCCATGCGGAGTTCCAGCGGTGGCCTTAACCACAGGCAAGACTGGGTGCAGGACGAAACCCTACTCGATGTCTTCGGGGGTGTAGTCTGGATCTTCCACTGTAAAAGTAAGAATGGGGTGAGTACGAACGTACTCAGCAAGTCCAATCACACCCACGGAGGGGGTTATAACAGAAATCAATGCACAGGACAGTCCAAGGGTAAGGTTAGGGTTTATTTGCGGAAAACTCGGTTATATGCAAAGGTTCATTTAAAAACATTTTCAAAATAAGTTTTCAAACACCAAGGAGCACGTGATGTCGATCCACACAGGATCCCAGTTCTAAGCTGCTACCGGACTTCCCGTCCGCCGTAGCACACGGCACAAGTGCCGGACACTTTCCAAACAACTCACACCAGCCCAACCATTCCCAGGGAGAAACACTAGTTATGTGACCACACCATAACTTGCCCAATACCGTGGGCACGGCTATTCGAATAGATTTTAACTTTGCAGAGGTGTGCAACTTTACCCACAGGTGGGGTACCACAGCACGAACACCTTAGTGCCGGTGCAGATCCCATCAAAGCCCTTACCCACCTTAGCTAGACCTGACTAGCCACCACGGGATCTATCAAGGGGTCATTCGACCTATCACCGAGGTTTAACCGGGGCATAAGTCACACAGAGCTTATCTCGTCTCCTTGATCACCCGTTGCTCCCAGCTCTCCTGATGGCTATCAGGCTAACTAGTGGGATTTATGCTAAGCCGTTGCCCATACAACGGTCAAGTGGTTTGCACGACAGGAAGCTAGGTGAGATGACACATCAACTCGGTCCTTAGGGGTGACAAGATGGATATCTCCCTTCCTCGCTCAACCACACAGGTACGAGCACACCAACGGCAATTCGCACAGAAATGCCATCCATCCCATCTAGCTCATCTTTCAAAACCACCTTTTTATCCCTTCCCACACACACACATTTTCTTTAGAAAACCGAGTGGTCAAGGTATGGCTATCACAAACAAGGGTGGCTATCCTACCATGTTTTCAATAAGCAAAACCATGCAATTTTATAAAACAGTCCACTGGGTTGTGTTTATAAAAACTAGGACAGAAACATGCATCAAAGGGCGGAATTGAACTTGCCGTCATCAAACCCTTGCGGGAGGTCCTGGTCGAAGTAGTGTCCCTCAGGCTCGGGATCGCAGAACTGGTCCTCGTTTGCCTGGTCACAGTCGGGACCTTCCTCAATCACTCCATGTCCTAAGGCGCAAACAAACAGACACACGATCAAGCGAAAGAACTAAAAGCTTTTATCGTTGAGCTTGAATCGGAAATAATTTAGTTACGGAGGTAGGGGTAATATTTTTGGGTGATTTCTTAATGGCATGGCTAGAACTATACTAGAAAGGGCGTGGTAAAGTTTCGGGTCGATCGGAGATCGTTTGGCGCATAAAATGACAAGTTAAAGATGGTTTCAGGGGTTAAACAAGGGTCCAGAGACTTGTTCATAATTATCTAAAGAGGGTAGGGGCTTATTTGCGAACCCTAGAAATATTCAGGGTATGCTAAAGGGTGTCGAGTATGATTGGGTTTACGTAATGGAGAGGCTTGGTTTGAAATGTTAAAAAGAGCAGGGTCTCTTTAGCAAAGAGGAGTAACTAAGGGAGGGGGTTCTTTTTGGGGAATACAGGAAAAAGGGGGGGGCTATGGGCAAAATGCCCCCTTCTCCCTCCTCACCCCGCATAGAACAGAGGAGGGGGGGGGTAGGGCGCCGGCGGCGGCCCAATCCGGCTGGCCAGGGCCAAGGGCAGCTCGGGGTGAGGGGGATGAGAGAGAGCGGGGGTCACGGGGAACCAGTTCCCGACCTCACCTCGGGCCGGGGTGGTGTGTGGAGGTGGGACGGCGGAGGCGGGCGACGGTGGCCTCAGTGGCCCGACGGAGCGGCGCTAGGGCAAAGGAGGCGGGGAGCTGAGCATGCGGTGGCAGTCGTGGGGGTGCCGGGGCGCTCCTCGGCCCCTTTTATAGGCGGCTAAAGGCGGTGGGCGGTGGTGGCCGGTGAGGAGGCCGGCGAGCGGTGCGGAGCACCTTAATGGCGCCCGTGTCGTGGAGCGGCGGCGCGTACGGCAAGGACGAGGTGACGTGACGGCTCGGGCACGTGGGGCGGGCGCTGTGCGGGCACAGGGCGGGTGCGGCAGGGGAGCAGCGGCGAGCGGCGCGGCTAGCGACGGGCAGCGCGGCGTCGCGGCTCGGCGTGCAGCGCGGCCACACGTGGGGAAAGGCGTGCGCGTGCGCGCACGGCACGGCGGGGTGCTGGCCCGGGGCAGGGTGCGAGCGACGGACGGCACGGCGCGGCGCACGGCCACGCGTTGCGCGTGCGCGTGCGTCGCGGCACGGCAGGGCGGGGGCTCGCGCGCGGTGCTGCAGGGGCTCGCGCGCGGCGCGGGCAGGGGCTGGCGCGCGGCCGGGGTGAGCGCGCGGGGGTGCTCGGGCGTGCGCGTGTACGCGGCGCGGGTGCGGTTGACCGGGAGCAGGCGCGCGCGTGCGTGAGGGAAGGAGGGGGGCAGCGTGGCCCGGAAGCCGGAGGCCGGGCGGCGCTCGGGAGTAGGGGAAGGGGAGAAGAGAAGGGAGGAGAAGGGAGGAGGAAAAGAAAGAAAGGAAAGAGAGGGAAAAAGGAAAGAAGAGAGAAAAAAAATGGGAGAGAGAAAAAAGGAAAGAAAAAGGAGAGAGCAAGAGAGAAAAGGAAGGGGAGGGGGGTCGCGTCGGCGCCGATCGCGGCGGTGACCGCGGTCGGTTGGCCACGCGCGCGTGTCGTCCGCGCGCTGCGCGGGACGAACGGAATCACGCCGGCGCTGATCACGGAAAAGCGGTCGCGCGTGGTCGTCGGCTGCTGGGCGGTGCGGGATGGGACAGCGATCCAGTTAGGGTTAGGGTTTTGGCGTCGAACAGTTTTTACACGAATTACTCTTAGCGCGTGATTTAATTCAGTGAATTTTCAGGGCGTCACAGACACGTGCTGTGGCAGAACCAACCTGAATTACACCGGCTCAAGTACGCGAGTCCTCTCTGGAGGGCTACCTCGTGCTTCAAACGGTATAATCCTATTGATCTGTCGGGTAACGTCCCGATAAACCACCGAACGCAGGATCCAACAAGGTACCTCACACGAAGGTGAGTCCAGAGATATAAATGCCATTACATTTTACACCACAGGCAAATATATTACAAAAAATATACAAAGCGTCATTAACTCCCACTGAGAGGAGATTATTACAAAACAGGTTTAAGTCTTAAGATAAAGCAGCGGAGTTTGAAAAGCGTAAACATTGTACATGTCGTTAATACAGATATCATGCTAGCCCTTGGCATGATATCATTCGGGGGAATCGGTGTTGGCCGGGGACGGATCCCACTCCACCGACCAACCATTAGGCAAGGGGTAGGGCCATGGTGTAATGAAAGCTGGCTCATCAGGGAGATTACCTGGATTAAATCAACAAAAGCAAGGCTAAGTATACTAATACTCAGCAAGACTTACCCGGAATTGTGTATACCTTAGCCCATAACTAGACTCATGAAGGCTTTTAGCTTTAGGTAGAGTTTTCAGCTGAAAAGCAACAAAGAGTAGGTCCTTATTTTCAACTTTTAGCTTTCAGGTTCTTAGTGAATTAACCATTCTAGGTAAGCATCTATAACTATTCAAACATGGTAGAATCTTTAATCAAACATCATCTTTGATAATCACAAAGTTGCTCTTGTTACTCTATGTGGCAAAGGGGGTAAGCAGTCTCATTCATCGTGAGAGGCGGACGATTCCTGAATCGAGATTCAAAACCTTGCAAGGGTAAACCTAACACACACGCTTGGAACACCAAAGGGTCGTTCTGAAGCAACCGTTTGCCTTTCATTCCGACTCGTGGATCAGATCCACCACAAGCGACTGTAGGACCATACGCACTTCCAAACTGCAGGACGTACGTCTGTAGCGCGACTACAAAACCCGTACTCCTGGTTGCCCAGCAATACGTATTCCTACACGTCGAACAAAGTAACCAAAAGAAGCAAATACATGTGGTGGGGGGTATGTCCACTCCTCGGGCCGATTGGTTACTAGGCTTACCGCTTACCATATTTCACGGCATGTGGCTAGTACTTTCAAATGCTTAACCACCGCTACCACACACTGCGACCTTATCAAGTTCTACAACACAGACGGGGTATCATCTCAACCATGATACCTCACAAAACTCCCGTCCGTCATCCTTATAGTGATAACAGGAATGTAAACATTACAACTCCTATATATCGCGCGAGTGACAGGAAATCACTCGACTTCTACCGGTCCTATAAGCAAAGCAGCTATTCGGACTCAAGTTCTAGTGTACAATACATTGGTTCCTGGAATAATGCAACTAAGGTTTCCAAACAATTCCTAAGAACTTAATGCATAAAGATATCCATATAAATAGTATAGGTTGCAGTGTAATAAAGTAGGGGTTATGTCCGGGGCTTGCCTTCGCTAGTGGGGCTGGGGTTAGTCAAATTAATATCTTCCGAACCTTGGTTCGGGGCTTCAGAGAAATCCGCGACGAGATTCCCGGGGTCTTCAGAATAACCTCCTTGTTCCGGAATCAGCTGATAATCCCCGTCAGCGAGAGTGGCCGAGTCTACATGACATGCAAGATGAAGTTTAATGGATGCATACACTTTCATTTCAATTCACGATAAAGTTGCAATCCAATTAAAGGAATATTATATTTCGACAATCAACCTAACTACCCTGTACTGGGTAGTCATTTGTCGGGTATCATATGTTTTATCTAAACCCGTTAAACAACAGGGTTAGCTACACTAATTACCTAACTAGTGGCATGTAGCAACAGGTGGGGTGGTTCCTAACAATTATTTAACAAGCTTTATTCATGGGCTACATTAATTATTTACATGAACCTTACATTACTATTATATTATGGACTAAATACATTATGCCTAACTTGTTTGACACCTAATTCTTGGTTGGAAATTTTAATCACATGTTAAACTACTAAAGAACAGTACCCTAAAATATTTTCATGATTTTTTGAACAATTAGCATCTATGAAAATTAATTATGTAAGATGAACTATACATTATTTCTAATTAACTTATACATTAAGAAAATAGTACTTAACTATTGGGATAATTATTTTTCTTCAATTCTACATGTTAAAAGAAAATTAACACAACTGGTTTTACAATTTTATCATTTTTCTATGAATTACTATGCATTTCCTAAGCCTACAAGTAGCTAAACTTAACCATTAAATTAGATCATCAAACATTCAGAAACTAAAGTTGACCCTTTAAGTAAAGTTGTAGATCTTTATCTAATGATTCCAACAAAATTTAGTTTACATTTTTATGATTTTTCTTCGAATAGATATAGCATTTCTAAGTTGACAGCCTTATTTACACATGGGGGTCCTTCGGAACTATTCATCTGAGTCTACTCCTTTGCACAAAACCCCCTAGACTTCTATTCCTTCTAACCCGACGTCCCTGGACTGGAAACCGAAACAGAGCAAGAGGAGGGCGGCCGTGTTCCGGCGGCGTTGGTCACCGGCGGCGAGGTCCAAGGGCAGGAAAGGGTGCAGGAGCTCACGAGGGTTCTGCGCAACCACGTGTCGAGGGCTGGGGTGGTCGGAATGGTGGAGCTCGATGGGGACCCGAGGCGGCGGCGGAGGGGTCAACGGTGACGACGGTGCTCCGGCGATCGACATCAGCAAAGGTCCTGCGCACGAGAGCCAGTGAGTCACGGGGATCATGTAGGTACAATCAATTGGAAGGATAGACGCTGGATCAAGGGTAATCGACGGAGACCAAAGCGGCAGCGGCGAGGAAGAACGCCGGCGAGCGTCGGGGAGGCGCGGTGGTGGATTAGAGAGCCAACGAATGGGTTGGGGAGCTTCGGGGTGATGATGTGGTGCTGGCTACGGTGTCGTGTTGGCGTGGAAGGGCTCGGGTCGAGCTGTCCACGATGAGGCCGAGTGCGGCGGCGGCGGCGCTCGTCGGGGACGAAGCTCCGATTGCAATTGGAGGACAACGGTTGGTCGGTGAGCACTAGTGAACTACGGGGAAGCTTGCGCAAGTGTTGATTGGGGCGGAGAGGGTCCGGTGTGGGCTGCCCACGGGCGTGCCGTGCGCGGCCGGAGCTAGAGGAGACGGCGGCGGAGGAATGTGGGTCGAGCACTCGGAATTGGGCTCTGGAACGGGAGGAATAGAACATAGGGATGAGGGTAATGCTGCTGCGCGCGAGAAAGAGAGAGTTAAGGCGCCGGAGTGGGCTGTCCACGGCGACAAGGAGGTGGCGGCCGGCGGAGGGTTCGGGTCGCCGTGGCGCGCGCGCGAGGCCAGAAAGGGAGGGGAACAGCGGTGGGGAAAGCAAGAGGCGACACCTGGGCACGTGTAGAAGCTTGAGGTGGAGCTCGGGGTCCTGTGCCGGCGGTCAGCAGCGGAGGCAGAGCGGAGCAGAGGGGGAAGCGGTGGTGCCAGAGGTAGAAGAAGCAGGCAGGAGTCAGAAGGACTTGTTTGTGATTTCCAAAAAGTTTAGGGACCTCTCTGTAATCTAAAATTTCTCACTACTACAAAGGTGAAATGAGAAACTGCTCAACATGAAAGTTGTAGAGTTTTTCAAACTCTACAACATTGCTTTAGGGCTTGGGTGCAGAAAATCAAGGTTTACAACTATTTGGATTACATTTTGAAACAAGATGGAATTTAAGTTAATTTTATCTTTGCCCACCTAAATTTGATCAAATTTTGGGCATGTTTATAAATTTTCTGACCTGTCATGATTACTTGTATTTTTACACATTAACCCTTAAGTAAATTTGAATTTGACTTTTATATTCCAACCATTTCATATGTAACCTTTATATTTGTTTTGATTACACATAAGCCCTTGGTTTCATACAAAGTCTATTTCTTTTAGGTTTTAACTTAATATTTGTACTTTTCTTTTCTATAGTCATTTGAATTTGACATTTAAGAGCATTTTTCCACACACACTTGTACATATGAACTTATAAAATCTATAATTTACAAATACACCCCTAGTTCTCTATACAAACCTTAATATACATACAACACACTATTAACTAGTGTCTAAATTCTAATTACAGGAATGTTACACGCGCGCGACTCATGGCGATGGGAGGCGGAGCCGGCCTCAGCGGCAGCACTAGGTAGGGCGCCACGCAGAGGGCACAGTGGCAGCGGTGCTCTCGCAGGCACAGGAGACACGAACAAGGGGGGACACGCAGGTAGGAGGGTGCTCAGCTAAGTTTTGTAGGGGTTTGGTAACCTGGCTTGGTGTGCTGCGCACGCCCAGAACGACGGCGGATCGGGCTGGGACTTGTCCTTGAGTCCAGATTGCCCACGGGAGAAACGAGATTGGGCTGACCAGTGGGCCCCATAGATTAGCGAGCAAAGAGGTAAAGGAAGAGGAAACGAGAGTGGCTGAGCGAGTTCGGTTATGGGCCGAAACAGGTTCGGGTGAGGGCCGAAAATGAAAACGGGTCGACTAAGAAAAATAGAGGCACGAGCTAGCGAGTAGGATAGACCGGATGAGTGGTACTCAAACAATCAGGAGAGCAGACCGGAAAGAGAAAAAGGGACAGAAGGGTCGAGCGGGCTGCACGTTTTATTGAACATGGACAGTCGGGCTAGTGCGTGCCGAGGATAGCAACAAGAGCTGTCTGATATCAAGATGACGTCTGAAACTAGGACGACAAGATAACAGGCTTGGTGGGTAGGTGCAGCACAAGCACGCGAAGAGCGAGGCGCACATGACCGGTCCAGATATGGCCACCGAATCCTAGGCGTTCACGCTTAGAGAACACCGAGTCGACATGGCCTGGCTCTTGCGGTGAAAACAAAAGGAGAGGAGGGGCATGATAGGTAGGACCACAATTTCATAGGGAGAAACAACAAGAGAGAAGAGTGATTGGCTAGCCATTGTGCCGAGGAAGATAGATGGTAGTAAAGGATGCTCGGCTAGGCTAAGATTGTGTTGGGTCTAGGGTTTTTAGTGCAACAGTGCTAGTCGCTAGAGCTGACATTGACGATAACGAAGTATCACTGGAAAATGCCAAAGTTGAGGCATGATTTTGTTTCGAGTGAGATTTGATCGGGGAGAAAGAATAGAGAGTGGGAAACTCGAATGGACATTATAGGGTGTCAGATATGATAGAGTAAAAAGGGAGAATGGTGATATAATGGATCGGTCCGACTACGATGACCGACTACGATGAAAATTTGAACTTCGGGAAGGAAGTCTACTTTTTGATGGGGGAACTTGAAAGACGATGAGATCAAAGCGGTGGTCGAGCTCAACAGCACGGTTCTAGGATCTAAGGTGGACTAGATGCAAAATGAGTTGAATCCAGCTCGAGAGGAAAGAAAATGAATTTATTTTCTAGAACATATTTTCAAGCTTAAAATGAATCTAGAAAAGTCCAGATAAATCTTTTAAACCACAAAAAATATATCTTGAAGAATCCCAAAAATAAAGAGGAAAACTCTGGAGATAATTTGGGATACGAGGAATCCAATTAAAATACTTGGAATTTGAGAAAAAGATTTTAGAACTTTCCAAAAATGGATTTAGCTCTACTGAAAAATAGAATAATTACCAAAAAATTCCGGAAAATTCTCGGGAAACCCTATTGATGGATGAACACATTCTAAAAGATATTTACATCCTAAAATTAAATATTTTAGGGTGTTCCGCAAAGAGATTTTGTAACACCCTAAGGTATTTTCCTTAAATTTTAATGAATTTATTTGGGCTTAAATAAATTTTCAGGCTTTTCCTTAATTTTTGTGGCATTTAAAGCAATTTATAACGCAAGAAAAGTAAAATTTATCATAGGATTAAATTGTGTGTGCATTCATGCTGTAGCATTGTTTTCCTTGTTTTGAATTTATAATGTTTGAATTCAAACTTATTTGAATTCAAATAGATTGTTTGAATGGTTTGAGGGTGGGAAAGGAAAAAGGAAAAAGAAGAGGGAAAGAAACCAGCCCAAACCCTCTCAGCCCGGCCCACTTTTCTCTCTCTCTCCCTCTCCCGAGCCCTTTCTCCTCCCCACTCCCGCATGGGCCACGGCGGCCCAGCTCCCCCTCTTCCCCCTCGGGCCCTTCTCTCCTCTTCCCTTCCCGCGTGGGCCACGCTCGAGGCCCAGCTCTTCCGTTCCCCAGCCCAGGCGCGCCCTCCTCTCTTTCTTCTCTGTGGCAGTGCGGTCCCGCGCGTCAGCGCCTTCTTCTCCCCCTCCTTCTTCCTCCCCGGGCGCAACGGCCCGAGATCCCCGGCGACCCCCCCTGCTCCGGGCCCGCACGCCCAGGTAGCGCCGCTGCCCTTCAAAGAGCCGCCCCGACCCCCCCTCTGAACCCTAACCCTAGCCGCCACCGAGGACCTCCAACGCCGCCGCTCCTTTTCCCTCCGCCGCGCAAGCTCCCTCGGCCTCGCCGTCGCGCCGCCGCTCCGCCGTGCCACAGACCTCGATAAGCCCCGCATCCGCTCCGCTGCCTCGCCTGGAAGCTTCCCACGCCAGCAATTGTGCCCCGAGCCTCTGCATCACCGGGATTTCGCGAAGAGACCGCCGCCGGTGAGCTGTGCCGCCCCGCAATTCTTCGTCGCCGGTGATCCCCGGACGTCCCTAATCCCTCTGGCACTTCCGCAGGACCTTCGCGCATCGATCTCCGGTGGCCAGGAGCCCGTAGACCCCCGGTAACACCTTCCTCCGCGAGAGCCCGACCCCTCCGCCGCCGGTCGCCGTCAGTTTCCTCCCTCCGTCGCAGCCCTGGCCTCCACAGCTCTTCGGTGAGCCTCGCCCCATTCCTCTGCCCCTTTTGCGCCCCGTGCCGTAGGCCGTAGACCGCCCCAGGGACCGGAACCGCGCTCACACGGTACGCCGGCGAACCCGAGCCGCCCCTCGCCGTGGAGAGCAATCACCCGAGCCCTATTTCACATTCTTGAGCACCTAGATGAGTTCCCCGTGCCGCGCCCTACCTCTAGGGCTTGATGTCGTTCCAAACCGAGCCCGGAGCACCGAGATTGGCCAACTCCGGCGAAGAGCCGCCGCGGGAGCTGAGCTCCGGCGACCAGCGCCGCCGTCCCGAGCGCCCACCGGGCCCGAGCCGTGGGATTCCAGGTGGACGGCTACGATTAGATTGTGCCCTAGGTAGATCAGGAGCGTCGGATCTGAATCCGACGGTAGAGAATCGCGCGTATCCTTTCGCGTCAGAGATCTAATCCGAACTGCTAGATCATGATCCAACGATCCAGATTAGAAGGTACCGGTTCGGCCTGGCGATCTTTCTAAAGAGCCCCTGAGTTTTTCTTAAATAAACCCGTGGTCCGCTGCAGTGCAATAGAAATTGCAGTTTGGCCCTGTTTCTTGCACCGAAGCCCCTGATCTTCATAATATTCGAACCCGCGGTCCATGTCTTGGGTTTTCTCGTGCTAGCCCCTGAGTCTAGGGTTTATTTACATTTAAGTCCTCGGTTTTTGTGCAGAACCCCTGGAAATTAGGTTTTTCTTGCAAATAGGTCCCTGGATCTTGTTTTAAGCGTAGTTTTCGTGTTTTAGCTCCATTTTAGGTGTTCTTTATATCCACGCGATCGTTGTAACGCGTAGAATAATTCTAGGCCAGTTTTATGTGCTGTTCTATTATATTGGTGTACTGTTTCTTATATTTTGCTATTGTTTGCATGTGTGTGCATGTGTGGCCCATGTATTGCTGTTACGATCGTGAATAGACGTCGAGCCACCGGAGCAGTACCAATAGCAGCCATCTTCCGAGCAGTTTGAGCAGCAGCCGGGAGAGTACGAGGAAGGCAAGTATAACATGAACCTCCTATCACTTTTAATACAATTTCATACTGCATTTTAATACTGTATACCTATAAGGACTTCCTAGCCACCTTTATATCCTTTATATATATCCTTTGGGTTGCATTTTGGTTAGTTGTGCTAGGTTGCTGCGTTATAACAAATCTTGGTCCTTTTTAATTAATTTGATTAATGATCTTATGCAACTTAATTCTGGAGCCGACCCTCTGTGCTGTGTGCTTGAGTGGTTTGTGCGTCCTTAAAAGATGTTTTTGTTAGAAACATGGTTTAGGGGGCCAGCACGGTGCTTAGTGCTTGGTTGGCCACTCTCCCTAAGGACCGGTTCATAGAGCGACAACCTGGGACAACCGCGCAACCACAAGACTGGAATGGGACGGTCTTGACTTACTAATTAGGTCATGTTGGTTCGGGAGTAACTTACCCGCATGGGCAAGAGGGGTGGTAAGCTTCAATGGTCCCTGCTCCTCCGGCTTGGTCTGTGCTGTGTGTCTTGTACCCCCGGAGGTGGGCCCCATCGTCGATGATCCAGAATCCTTAGTGGTTACACCTTACCAACGTGTCCTTTGTAACGGTCTCGTAGTGTGCTTGCTAGCCATCTCACCTAAGGAAGTGTGATGAACAACTAGCGTAGCTCACGACTTGTGGGTAAAGTTGTGCAACCTCTCGAGAGTGTAAAACTGATATATCAGCTGTGCTCACAGTCATGAGCGGCCCAGATCCTCCGTCTGATTAGTGGGGTTATCAACCTTTGATTAGGGAGATTCCCCGGGGTGGTTTTGGTTTGGGTGGTTCTCAGTAGTTCTTAATTAATATTGATTAACTCTTATGTAATTTGGGTTTATGGTAATTCATCCACTTGTAGTAATTAGCTTTAATAAAATTTGCTAAGACTAAAAGCTAATGCAGTTGAGTCAGCTAACCTTAGAGCCTCATGCTCGTGTTATACTTGTTGAGTACGAGTTTGTACTCACACTTGCCTCTCTACTCTTCTGTTCTATTTCGGATATCTTCGACTGCTGCTCAGTGCCTGGCAACGTGGAGGACTACGTCAGCGGCTTCGACGACTTCTAGGCGTTTGTCTCCCAGTCGACGTCCCTGTGGCGCCCAGCTCTTCATGTATTCATTTTACGCTTCCGCATTCCTTGAACTGATTCTTGATTCAGTTGTAATAAAGATATTCATTTTATAATTTATACGCTTTTATTCGTGACATGTGTTTTGATATCTTGATAATCTGTTGTATATATGCGTGACTTGATCCTGGCGCATATATGATTGCTCGATTTATGTTATTATAAATCGGGTGTGACAGATTGGTATCAGAGCCGTGTTGACTGTAGGACGAAGCCTAGATAGAACTGGTCGAGTTTAGGGATTTCTTTTCGCTTGCTCTGCTTCCGCAAAACTCAAACATTCACTTTTGCTTCTATCCCTTGAGTCTCAAGCCCTTGATTTGCTATCTCTCCTATCCTTTCTGAGGTATAGTTTGAGCTTTCCGTAGACGTTGGCCTGAGTCGCTTAGTCCTGTAATTTATAAGTTTAGGTTGTCCCAATGAAAATCCGCTAGAACGAGTGTGTTAGTCGAGTAGTGTGATAAACTCGACTAAGTTGTGAATATTGAATGTTTGTTATTGTGCAAATGTTTGATTTGGATTTTTGGTTGATTGCATAGTCTAGTAGTTAAACTTGTTCATGCAAATCGACCCTAACCCCACTTGAACTAAATAATAAAATTTGATTTAGATCGTTGGGGGTAAAACCTATATTCCTTTCTCTCTGTTATATCCTATCGAAGTTTCATCTCCTCAGCGGCACCATATCTTTTTCTCTCATAAATTTCGTTTGTTGCAATCAGATGGTGAACACCAGGCGCACCGGTTCCGGTTCCGACCAGCAGGAGCAGAACAACCAGAGTACTGGTCAGCCGTTACCGATGCCTCCACCACTGACCCCGGAGCAGTTCTTCCAGCTCCAGATGCAGATGATGGCGACCCTGAACAATACCGTTCAGGCTCTGCAGCAGATTCACGCCCAGCCACCACCTCCACCGCCGCCTCAGCCTCGTGATCGGCGTGCGGATTTCCTGAGAAGTCATCCTCCGACCTTCTCTCACGCCACGGACCCACTCCAGGCGGACGACTGGCTTCGTTCGGTGGAGCGCCAGTTGGTTGTTGCGCAGTGCGACGACCGGGAGAGGGTTCTATACGCAGCAGGGCAGCTGCGAGGCTCCGCTCTCGACTGGTGGGAGTCCTACCCAGCTCGGGATCATGATGCTCTCACGTGGGACCAGTTCCGTGAGCGCTTCAGGAACCACCATATTCCTGAGGGGATCATGAAGATGAAGCAGAAAGAGTTCCGTACTCTTAAGCAGGTAACATTAAAGGGAATTCTCTACAATTTCTTTTGAGCTTAATCTATCCTTGATTCCCTTCGTAAGCCTGACGCGTTGAGCGATTTCTATCCTTGCTATCGGTGTTTATCATTTCAGGGATCGATGACGGTGACGGAGTATCGTGACCGTTTCCTTCAGCTTGCCCGCTATGCCCCTGCCGACGTCGCTCGTGATAGCGATAAGCAGGAGTACTTCAAGGAGGGACTGGATGATCACATCCAGTATGCGCTGCTGAACCATCGCTTCGACAACTTCAACCAGCTGGTTGACGCGGCCCTCAACACCGAGCGCAAGCGCCGGGAGATTGAGGATAAGAAGAGGAAGATGGCTCCATCCTCTTCGGGCAGCAACACTCATCCCCGCTATCAGCATCCACCACCGCCGCAGCAGCAGAGGCCGCCCCAGGAGTACCAGCAGCGGCAGCAGTTTCCGCCTCGTCCTCAGCAGCAGCAGCAGGCGGGACAGGGTCAGAGGCTTCCAGTGCCTCCGGCTCCACCAGCTTAGAGGCAGGGAGCGCCCACTCCTCCTCCTGGGCAGCAGGCCGCTGCATTTCCTCGAGTATGTTTCCACTGCGGCGAGCCGGGGCACTACGCCAACGTCTGCCCCCGGAAGGCGCAGGCAGGACAGCAGGGCCGTGCAGCACAGCCCAAGGCCCCAGCTCAGGGCAGGGTGAACCACGTGACGGCCGAGTCAGCGGCCGAGGCTCCTAACGTGGTTATTGGTACGTTCATGGTCAACACCCACCCTGCTACAGTTCTTTTTTATACTGGTGCTACACATTCTTTCATTACCCGGTCCTTTGTTGAGCATCATGGTATTCCTACTAGCACATTAAAGAGGTGCATGTTAGTATCTTCACCGGGAGGACAGTTGAGGTCTCATGTCTTCTGTCCCAGAGTCAGTGTGGCCATAAGGGGGGTAGATTTCAGTGCGAATCTGATGGTGCTAGACACCAAAGGCATTGATGTGATCCTCGGGATGGAGACTCTTGCTAAGTGGGGAGTCCGGATTGATTGTGCTCAGAGGACTGTTCTTCTGTCAGCACCGGATGGTCAGGAGGTCACTGTTGGAGCTACAGAGCCTTCTGGATTTCTTCATCAGATGGAGGCTCGACCCACGGATGGTATTCGCGTGGTGTCTGAATTCCCGGATGTCTTTCCGGATGATTTGCCAGGTATGCCGCCTGATCGCGACATTGAGTTTTCGATTGATCTCTTGCCTGGCACAGCTCCTATTGCTAAGAGGCCCTATCGTATGGCTCCTGTCGAGCATGAGGAGGTTAAGAAGACTGTCGACGAGTTGCTAGCCAAGGGCTATATCCATCGGAGTTTCTCTCCTTGGGCTTTTCCTGTATTGCTTGTAGAGAAGAAGGATGGCGCGAAGAGGATGTGCGTCGATTATCGGGATCTGAATGCAGTCACTATCAAGAACAAGCATCCATTGCCTCGTATTGAGGATCTTTTTGATCAGCTTCAGGGTGCTTGTGTATTCTCGAAGATTGATCTGCGTTCGGGTTATCATCAGCTGAAGATTCGTCCTGAGGATATTCCGAAGACGGCATTCACTTGCAAGTATGGGCTATACGAGTATACGGTCATGTCCTTTGGCTTGACCAATGCTCCGGCTTTCTTCATGCATCTGATGAATAAGGTTTTCATGGATTATCTGGACACCTTTGTGGTGATATTCATTGATGATATCTTGATATATTCCAAGTCAGAGGCAGAGCATGAGAAGCATCTGAGGCTTGTGTTGCAGAGGCTCAGAGAGCACAAGCTGTATGCCAAGCTCAGCAAGTGTGAGTTCTGGATTGACGAGGTTCCTTTCCTCGGTCATGTGATCTCCAAGGGAGGTATTGCTGTGGACCCCGGGAAGGTGAAGGATGTGCTTGACTGGGTTGTACCACAGACGGTGAAGGAAGTCCGCTCTTTCTTGGGCTTAGCAGGTTATTATCGGAGGTTCATTGAGAATTTCTCCAAGATTGCGAAGCCTTTGACTTCCTTACTGGAGAAGGACGTGGGTTTCTCTTGGACTGATGAGCGTCAGAAGGCCTTCGAGGAGCTGAAGAAGAGGTTGACTACGACTCCAGTCCTTACTCTGCCAGACCAGAGCAAGAGGTTCACAGTGTATTGTGATGCTTCGAGGGATGGTCTTGGTTGCGTCCTGATGCAGGGAGGCAGAGTGATAGCTTATGCCTCGCGGCAGTTGCGCCGGCACGAGCTGAATTATCCCACTCATGATCTGGAGTTAGCCGCAGTTGTGCATGCTCTGAAGATATGGAGGCATTACTTGTTTGGGCAGAGGTGTGATATTTACACCGATCACAAGAGCCTCAAGTATATCTTCACCCAGAGTGAGCTGAACATGCGGCAGAGAAGATGGCTAGAGTTGGTCAAGGATTATGACCTCGAGATTCACTATCATCCGGGTAAGGCTAATGTTGTGGCAGATGCTCTGAGCAGGAAGAGCTATGCTAACATGGCCGTGGCTTTTCAGATGCCTTAGGAGTTATGTGAGGAGTTTGAGCAGTTGAGCCTGGGTTTCTTGCATCACACCTCGGGTACATCATTCGAGGCGGAACCCACTCTAGAGGCTGAGATCAGGCAGCATCAGAAGGAAGATAAGAAGTTGCAGGAGATTCGTGAGTTGCTCAAGATTGGCAAGGCTCCTCATTTCAGAGAGGATGATCAGGGTACCTTGTGGTACAAGGGTCGTATATGTGTGCCGGATGTGAATGACCTCAGAAAGTTGATTCTGAGTGAGGCTCATGATACAGCATATTCTATCCATCCTGGCAGCACGAAGATGTATTACGACCTGAAGGAACGATTCTGGTGTTATGGAATGAAGCGTTCCGTTGCGGAGTACGTGGCTATCTGTGACACTTGTCAGCGTGTCAAGGCAGAGCATCAGAGGCCAGCAGGGTTATTGCAGCCGTTGAAGATCCCAGAGTGGAAATGGGAGGAAATCACTATGGACTTCATTGTTGGCTTGCCTCGTACTCAGAAAGGGTACAACTCCATATGGGTAGTAGTGGATCGGTTGACGAAGGTTGCCCACTTCATTCCGGTGAATACTACCTACTCCGGCGCTAGACTCGCAGAGTTGTACATCTCCAGGATTGTCTGTCTGCATGGTGTTCCTAAGAAGATTATATCTGATCAAGGATCTCAGTTCACTTCACGGTTCTGGGAGCAGTTGCATGATTCGTTGGATACGAAGCTGCGCTTCAGTACCGCTTATCATCCTCAGACAGATGGGCAGACAGAAAGGACCAACCAAGTGTTGGAGGATATGCTTCGAGCCTGTGCTATTCAGTATGGTACCAGCTGGGATAAATGCCTGCCGTATGCAGAGTTTTCGTATAACAACAGCTATCAGGCCAGTCTGAAGAAATCCCCTTTCGAGGCTCTGTATGGTCGGAAGTGCAGGACCCCATTGTATTGGGATCAGATTGGCGAGAGGCAGGTGTTTGGTCCGGATATTGTTGAGGAGGCCGAACAGCTGGTGCAGCAGGTGCGAGAGAATCTGAGGGTCGCTCAGACTCGTCAGAAGAGCTACGCGGATGTTCGTCGTCGAGAATTGACCTTCGCAGTGGGTGATCATGTGTATCTGAAGGTCTCGCCGATGAGAGGAATCCGCAGGTTTAATGTAAGAGGGAAGCTAGCCCCTCGATATATTGGTCCGTTCAAGGTGTTGGAACGGAAAGGTGAGGTGGCATACCGTTTGGAGTTGCCTCTCAATCTCTCAGGAGTGCACGATGTGTTCCACATGTCTCAGCTGAAGAAGTGCTTGAGGGTGGCAGAAGAGCAAGCACCGATAGAAGGGTTAGATGTGCAGGAGGATCTGACCTACATCGAGCATCCGGTGAAGATTTTGGAGACGTCCGAGAGAGTTACCAGAAACAAGAAGATCAAGATGTGCCGTGTTCAGTGGAGTCACCACACGGAAGACGAGGCCACTTGGGAGCGAGAAGATGAGCTAAGGAAGACGTATCCCGAACTCCTTGCTGGCTAGCCTATTCGAATCTCGGGATGAGATTCCTGTAAGGGGGGTAGGTTTGTAACACCCTAAGGTATTTTCCTTAAATTTTAATGAATTTATTTGGGCTTAAATAAATTTTCAGGCTTTTCCTTAATTTTTGTGGCATTTAAAGCAATTTATAACGCAAGAAAAGTAAAATTTATCATAGGATTAAATTGTGTGTGCATTCATGCTGTAGCATTGTTTTCCTTGTGTTGAATTTATAAGGTTTGAATTCAAACTTATTTGAATTCAAATAGATTGTTTGAATGGTTTGAGGGTGGGAAAGGAAAAAGGAAAAAGAAGAGGGAAAGAAACCAGCCCAAACCCTCTCAGCCCGGCCCACTTTTCTCTCTCTCTCCCTCTCCCGAGCCCTTTCTCCTCCCCACTCCCGCATGGGCCACGGCGGCCCAGCTCCCCCTCTTCCCCCTCGGGCCCTTCTCTCCTCTTCCCTTCCCGCGTGGGCCACGCCCGAGGCCAAGCTCTTCCGTTCCCCAGCCCAGGCGCGCCCTCCTCTCTTTCTTCTCTCTGGCAGTGCGGTCCCGCGCGTCAGCGCCTTCTTCTCCCCCTCCTTCCTCCCCGGGCGCAACGGCCCGAGATCCCCGGCGACCCCCCCTGCTCCGGGCCCGCACGCCCAGGTAGCGCCGCTGCCCTTCAAAGAGCCGCCCCGACCCCCCTCTGAACCCTAACCCTAGCCGCCACCAAGGACCTCCAACGCCGCCGCTCCTTTTCCCTCCGCCGCGCAAGCTCCCTCGGCCTCGCCGTCGCGCCGCCGCTCCGCCGTGCCACAGACCTCGATAAGCCCCGCATCCGCTCCGCCGCCTCGCCTGGAAGCTTCCCACGCCAGCAATTGTGCCCCGAGCCTCTGCATCACCGGGATTTCGCGAAGAGACCGCCGCCGGTGAGCTGTGCCGCCCCGCAATTCTTCGTCGCCGGTGATCCCCGGACGTCCCTAATCCCTCTGGCACTTCCGCAGGACCTTCGCGCATCGATCTCCGGTGGCCAGGAGCCCGTAGACCCCTGGTAACACCTTCCTCCGCGAGAGCCCGACCCCTCCGCCGCCGGTCGCCGTTGGTTTCCTCCCTCCGTCGCAGCCTCGGCCTCCACAGCTCTTCGGTGAGCCTCGCCCCTTTCCTCTGCCCCTTTTGCGCCCAGCGCCATAGGCCGTAGACCGCCCCAGGGACTGGAACCGCGCTCACGCGGTACGCCGGCGAACCTGAGCCACCCCTCGCCGTGGAGAGCAATCACCCGAGCCCTATTTCACTTTCTTGAGCACCTAGATGAGTTCCCCGTGCCGCGCCCTACCTCTAGGGCTTGATGTCGTTCCAAACCGAGCCCGGAGCACCGAGATTGGCCAACTCCGGCGAAGAGCCGCCGCAGGAGCTGAGCTCCGGCGACCAGCGCCGCCGTCCCGAGAGCCCACCGGGCCCGAGCCGTGGGATTCCAGGTGGACGGCTACGATTAGATTGTGCCCTAGGTAGATCAGGAGCGTCGGATCTGAATCCGACGGTAGAGAATCGCGCGTACCCTTTCGCGTCAGAGATCTAATCCGAACCGCTAGATCATGATCCAACGATCCAGATTAGAAGGTACCGGTTCGGCCTGGCGATCTTTCTAAAGAGCCCCTGAGTTTTTCTTAAATAAACCCGCGGTCCGCTGCAGTGCAATAGAAATTGCAGTTTGGCCCTGTTTCTTGCACCGAAGCCCCTGATCTTCATAGTATTCGAACCCGCGGTCCATGTCTTGGGTTTTCTCGTGCTAGCCACTGAGTCTAGGGTTTATTTACGTTTAAGTCCTCGGTTTTTGTGCAGAACCCCTGGAAATTAGGTTTTTCTTGCAAATAGGTCCCTGGATCTTGTTTTAAGCGTAGTTTTCGTGTTTTAGCTCCGTTTTAGGTGTTCTTTATATCCACGCGATCGTTGTAACGCGTAGAATAATTCTAGGCCAGTTTTATGTGCTGTTCTATTATATTGGTGTACTGTTTCTTATATTTTGCTATTGTTTGCATGTGTGTGCATGTGTGGCCCATGTATTGCTGTTACGATCGTGAATAGACGTCGAGCCACCGGAGCAGTACCAGGAGCAGCCATCTTCCGAGCAGTTTGAGCAGCAGCCGGGAGAGTACAAGGAAGGCAAGTATAACATGAACCTCCTATCACTTTTAATACAATTTCATACTGCATTTTAATACTGTATACCTATAAGGACTTCCTAGCCACCTTTATATCCTTTATATATATCCTTTGGGTTGCATTTTGGTTAGTTGTGCTAGGTTGCTGCGTTATAACAAATCTTGGACCTTTTTAATTAATTTGATTAATGATCTTATGCAACTTAATTCTGGAGCCGACCCTCTGTGCTGTGTGCTTGAGTGGTTTGTGCGTCCTTAAAAGATGTTTTTGTTAGAAACATGGTTTAGGGGGCCAGCACGGTGCTTAGTGCTTGGTTGGCCACTCTCCCTAATGACCGGTTCATAGAGCGACAACCTGGGACAACCGCGCAACCACAAGACTGGAATGGGACGGTCTTGACTTACTAATTAGGTCGTGTTGGTTCGGGAGTAACTTACCCGCGTGGGCAAGAGGGGTGGTAAGCTTCAATGGTCCCTGCTCCTCCGGCTTGGTCTGTGCTGTGTGTCTTGTACCCCCGGAGGTGGGCCCCATCATCGCTGATCCAGAATCCTTAGCGGTTACACCTTACCAACGTGTCCTTTGTAACGGTCTCGTAGTGTGCTTGCTAGCCATCTCACCTAAGGAAGTGTGATGAACAACTAGCGTAGCTCACGACTTGTGGGTAAAGTTGTGCAACCTCTCGAGAGTGTAAAACTGATATATCAGCTGTGCTCACAGTCATGAGCGGCCCAGATCCTCCGTCTGATTAGTGGGGTTATCAACCTTTGATTAGGGAGATTCCCGGGGTGGTTTTGGTTTGGGTGGTTCTCAGTAGTTCTTAATTAATATTGATTAACTCTTATGTAATTTGGGTTTATGGTAATTCATCCACTTGTAGTAATTAGCTTTAATAAAATTTGCCAAGACTAAAAGCTAATGCAGTTGAGTCAGCTAACCTTAGAGCCTCATGCTCGTGTTATACTTGTTGAGTACGAGTTTGTACTCACACTTGCCTCTCTACTCTTCTGTTCTATTTCGGATATCTTCGACTGCTGCTCAGTGCCTGGCAACATGGAGGACTACGTCAGCGGCTTCGACGACTTCTAGGCGTTTGTCTCCCGGTCGACGTCCCTGTGGCGCCCAGCTCTTCATGTATTCATTTTACGCTTCCGCATTCCTTGAACTGATTCTTGATTCAGTTGTAATAAAGATATTCATTTTATAATTTATACGCTTTTATTCGTGACATGTGTTGTGATATCTTGATAATCTGTTGTATATATGCGTGACTTGATCCTGGCGCATATATGATTGCTCGATTTATGTTATTATAAATCGGGTGTGACAGATTTTCCCTTGGGACAAGATTTGTTTTGAGCAGTAATTTCGGGTTACTTTGGGAAAGTTATTTGCTTAACCATTTTTTTAGGGACGTTATCCCGAAAAAAAGTGGTTTTCAAATTTCTGAACCAATTTACTAATTTTAAATATTAAATAAAATTCGTATTTTTTCCACAACCTATGCCACAACTCTTTGGATCCTTTTTTCCAAACCTTGGGATTTGGATTCAAGGCTCGGGGGCTGGGGACACGTGTCATCGATGTCTTATTTTTCAAATTTTGGGAAGATAATGTAACGCCCTAATGTAAATTTCCTATTTTTATGATGAATTTAATTGGCTCTAATAAAGATCTAGGACTTTTATTTTGTTTAGCTTACATTTAATTATAATTTGTTTAACAAAGAATTAAAATTTCATTTTAGTTCAACATGTTTGTGCATTCATTCTGGTGCATAAGTTTTATTTGAGTGAGTGCCTAGGGTTGAATTCAAACTTTGTTTTGAATTCGAATAGATTTAAGTTTGAAAAATAGAAAAGTAAATAGAAAAGGGATTGGAAAAGAACAAACCAGCCTAGCAGCTCTTCTCTTTCCCCCGCGGCCCACCTTTCTTCCCTCGCGCCGGCCCAATCCGCTCCCGCTTGGCCCATCTCCTCCTCCCCGCGCTCAGCCCAGCTTGGCCCGCGCTCTCTCTCTCTCCCCCTCTCTCTGATCGCTTGGTCCCGCTCGTCAGCACCCTTTCCCCCTCTTCTCCTTCTTCCCCGACGCGCAACGGCCGCCCAAGATCTCCTGCGAGCCTCAGCGCCGGGCCCACACGCCGAGGATGACCTAGCCTATGGCAGAACCGCCTGAATTATTCTGGCTCAAGTGCGCTAAGTATCGCTTTACAGCCGATATTAACTCCGCGCACTTCAAACGGAACAACCCATTGGTCTGTCGGGTCTCCGCCCGATACAACCACGGTTCAACAGGATCGAAGTAGGTTTACCTCGCACGAAGGCAAGTTTACAACGCAACAGCTCACCAATTTACAATTCACAACATATTAAACGTTATTACAAACCATTCCAAACTTTAGGTAAATTTATACAAACATTGTTTAAAGTAACAAGCTAAAAGCTTGCTCCGGTTTACAGCGGAAGGAAACATAAACACGCGACTACACACGTCACGAAGGTTGACACCGTACTTAGCCCAAAGCTTGGTGTCACTTAGAAGGGTCACTGCCAGCCGGGGACGGGTCCCACTCCACGGACCAGCCATACGGAATCAAAGTTGGCCATGCGGAACTATCCGTGGGGTTCTTGAAGGTCATACCTAAAAATGATACTAGCAAGACTGAGTATACTAATACTCAGTAAGACTTACCCGCCTCGTGGTATACTTAGCCAGTTAACTAGACTCATGAAGGCATGGCAAAGGTTCTGGGTTTATTTTCAGCTGAAAAGCAACAAAGAGTATGATCTACTTTCAAATTTTAGCTTTCAAGATTCTAGTTGATTATCCATTCAAGGTAAGCACCAATACTAAGCAAGCAAGGTTGAGCGTAACTTTCATCAAGATGATTCCATCAATAGTTACACTTCTTACTCTGTGTGGCAGAAGGAATAAGCAGTCTCAATTTTCGCGAGAGACGGACGATTCTGAATCGAGTTTCAAACCTTGCAAGGCAAACCTAACTCACACGCTTGGAACATCCAGAGATCGTTCCGAAGCAACCGTTTACCTTTCATTCCGGGTTGTGGAACAGGGCCACCACAAGCTACTATAGGACCGTACGCACAGCAATTGTGCAGGACATACGTCTGTAGCGCGACTACATGACCGTACTCCTGTCCGCAGTGTGGAACGCACTCCCGCACGTCGGTGCGTGAGAAAAACCAAATTACAAGTGGTGGGAGGTATGTCCACTTGCCGGGCCGATCGGTTACTAGGCTTGCCGCTTTACCATATTTCGCGGCATGTGGCTAGTACTTTCAAACGTCTAGCCACCACTACCACACACTACGACCTTAACAACTTTTGTCAAAACAGATAGGGTAAACCTCCAGGTCATGATACTGCACATGACCCTGTCCATTATCCTTATAGTAATTGCAGAATAGTAAACATGCAACTCCTATATCGCGCGAGTGACAGAAAATTACTCGACTTTTACCGGCCCTATTTAGCAGAGCGTCTATGCGATAAGGACTCGGGTACAATACATTGGATTCCTAAGATTTTATGCAACTAGGGTTTCATTTCAACTCCTAGACGTAATGCAAGATATATAATATAATAATAAAATTGTAATAATTTGAAATACTGGTGTATGCATCGGGGCTTGCCTTCTTGAGTGGGGTTGGGGGCAGGAGTGTCAGAGACTTCCGAACGTTGGTTCGGGGCTTATGTTAGATTCTCGGCGACGTTTGTTGGGTCTTCAGAAAACCCTTGGTCTTGTCCCAAGACTAGCTCGTAGTCTTCATCGTCGAGCGTCGTTGATTCTACATGATATGCAATAATTTAAGTGAGATGATGCTTGAGTTAAGGATTTTATTTCACGATAAAGTTGCAATCCAACAATTAACACACCTAAATTCATGAAACAAGGGGGTTTTACTTTTAAATTACCATTTATACTTAAGTTATGGTTATAGTATAGGATTTGCTGAAAACAGAAACTTAAAATATTTGAATTTGAATTTAGACTTCAAGTTTAAATTCAAATCTTAGGTAAAGAGGATTATAAAATCTTGAAAATCTAATTATGAACTAATTATCAATATATTAGATTATGGTAAAAAAAGATCTAATTAAACAAGCTTTAGAAATATGCTTAACTAAATTCAAATTATTTCAAATTGAATTGCCCAAATTCAAAAGAACTTAAACTACAAAATAATGCAAAGCTTGAAACTTTTACACAAGCTCACACATAACCTATAGAAGCTACCAAAAATCACAAGAAACCAAGCTAGTATGTAGAAGTTATGCATCCTATACCCTTTTACGTTGAGTTTAAAATAGATTCAAAAATATTTAGTTTCAAACTAACCTCCATTAATAAAAGTTGTAGATTTTGATTTCTAGTTTCTAACGTCTTTCATTTGAATTTAAATTTCAAATTCAAATTCACATGCATTTGAATGTATTTCTTTTTCTCTCTCATTCTCTAGTTGGGCCCGGCCCACTTCTCTTTTTCTTTTTTCCTCTCTCCTTTTCACTTGCAGCCCAGCCCAACTGGCTTTCTCCTTTTCTTTCTTTCCCACCGCGCGGCCCATTCCAGCTGGCCTGGCCCACCTCCCTGTTCCCCCTGCTCAGCCCAGCCGCGGCCTTCCTTTCTTCTCCTCCACGCGGCCCAGCAGGTCCCCAAGCCCACCTTTCCTGGCGTGCCAGCTCCTCTCTCCGTCTCCCCTTCCGCTCGCTGACGGGCGGACCCACCTGTCGGGCCCCTCTTCTCCTCGAGCCAGACTCGGACCCAAGTCTGAGTCCGACCAGGCACAGCTCCACTGCTCCGCACCGCGAGGGGCTCTGGGCTCGCACACCAAGGCACCTGCAGTCGCCCTATAAAGCCCGCCCTGTGCCCTAGCTCTTCCCAAGCCGCAGCCGCCGCCTCCCGCCCGAGAAACCCTAGCAGCCGAGCTCCTCCGCTGCGGCCATTGCCGAGCTTCGGGTGCTCGCCGCACCACCACTCTGCCGCTCCCCGCCATCGAGCCAGTGGCCCAGAGGCTTCAGTGGTGGTGAGTATCCTCGCCGGCCTCTCTTTTCCCCTCTTCCATGCCTTCCCGCGCCCATGCGACCTCGTCGTCGATCCCGAGACACCCCTCACCGCCGGCCACCGTCTACCATCATTACCGCTGCCCCCAGAGCCCCTAGATTGATTACTTGCGATGCCTGCTATCTCCCAGTGCAAACCGCACTCAAAACCGAGGCCGGCAACATGTTCACTCATTACCCCGGTGAAGCGCCGCCGCTCGCCGCCCCATCGCCGACGCTTTGCGCCACCACATCCGTGCAGCCCCCATGTCACAGCCGTTGGATCTAGATCCAACGGGTTAGATTAGATCTAACCCGAGTCAATAGAGTCTGAAACCAGTCAGCCCAAGGTCTTTTTGCACTTTTGCCCCTGAGTTTTGTAGAAATCAACCCACAGTCCATGGTAGTTCAAAAGTATTCATGAATAGATCCTTTTTCTACTGTTTAGACCCCTATCTTTTTCAAAAATAGAACCCGCAGTCCTAGATTCAAATCATTTACAAATAAGCCCCTGGAATCATGTTTTAGCCCTAACTTCTCCGTTTTAACTCCGTTTTCATCGATTCTTGCGCTCACGAGATCCTTATGACATATGCAGTAGCTTTATTACAATATTTTACTCTATTTATATTGATTTGTGTACTGTTTCTTATTTATTATATTTGTTTGCTTGTATCTACTTGTGTGTTTCAATAGATGGTACGCAGTTCGAGGGTCCGCAAGAGCCGAGCTTTGAAGATGTTGCCGAGCAGCAGCAGTTCTTTGATGAAGGCAAGTGGTCCTTGATCATACTTTAGTCCTAACAACTTTATAAACACACACATTTACTTTATGTGCATGCATATGTCTACAATATGAAGGATCCCAAATTAAGGATATGCCTAGTTTTCTATTGAACTTCCTTGATTAAACCTGGGTTATTGTATTTATGTTGTAGTTACGCTAGTTGCTATTACTTAGTCTTGGTTGGATAACCTGAAAATCATGATACGTTGGTTTGCTCATGTTTTGGAATACTTTATTGATGATAATTAAGATCATTGCATTAATTGGAACATGGAGAACCACCTAGGAAAATAGTACAACCACAATACTACATGGCTCTGGTCTTGGCTAAATAATTAGAAACTTTAACTTGTAATGGTCTTACCAAAAGGGCAAGAGGGGAGTGCATTGATGGGGTATAGCTCGGTCTTCTTGGAGGCTTTGTGTATGGTATTTGGCTAAGGTACCGCCTCATTAGGGAGGGTTATGACCACTGCGGACTGAAACTTTAGCGGATCATTGCAAGTTAGGAAAACTTTGTAAAGGCCTTGTAGTGCATCCCTGCCACTCATCTTGGAAGTGTTTAAGGGCCATGCAAACCCGGGCATCAAGGGAAACATGAATTGTGGGTAAAGTGTACAATCTCTGCAGAGTGAAAACTGATATATCAGTCGTGCTCACAATTAAAAGTGGCTTGGATACTCACATGATAATTAAACTTAAACATGATCTAAATCGATATTCTTTATTTATTTATGTTGATGATTATCTATTACTGATATTTGTTTAAGGGATTGGTATATACTTGCACTTAGTTAAGGCTTGCTTAATAAAATTTGACCAACTAAAAATGCTTATCGCAGCCAAATCATGTCAGCATTTCCTTGATTATAGCCTTGCATGTCATATAATTTACTACACTTGCTGAGTACCAACCATAAGTGTACTCATACTTGCTTTATTAAAAACAATGCTGCTTAGAACAAGATAATTGTCCAGAGTTCCCTGAAGATTTCGAAGAATACTAGGCATTTATTTATTCGCTTAAGGTTAAGACTGTCGGTCATGTAATACACTTGTGAAGTCTACTGTATGTGCGAAACTTGATCCTAGCGCACATATGGGATGCATTCGGTTATCTTTTCTAAACCAGGTGAGACAGAAGTGGTATCAAAGCAGTGTTGACTGTAGGACGTTAGCCTAATTAGTAATGATCAAATTTTAAGTCTTATCTTGCTTAGTGGCCTAGCTTCTGCTTGCTCGCTTTTGAAAACTGCTTATTTCTTGAGTATATCACTATTATGTTCTCCTTGACTTTATACTTGCCTCTCAAGTGCATGGGAATTTTTGTCAAAAATGCAATCTTGCTTTAAGGTCACCTATAGAATTCTCTAAATATCCTCTATCTTGCACTGTCCCCACTTTTGCTACAGATGGCTAGGAACAAGCAGACCGCCCGCAAGAGCACCCATAGACCACCGCATCCGATCCATCATCCGCAGGAAGTGTTTGACTAGGAGGAGTCCGACCAGACGGAGCCCAAATACGTGATACTCGAAGACAACAATGACGACTACTACGCCCACCCTAAAGGAGGCTGGGTGGACACTGACACTGAGGAGGAGCCCATGGAGTTGCCGGAGGAACACTCTGAGGTCTCAAGTGGCATCAATGAGGATCCTGCAGGAGGAGACAGTGCCGATCCAGGTGCCGCAAGCAGATATGAGGATGAGGATGGTGACGATGACTCAACTACACCCGATGGTGGTGACGATGACCCAGATGATAATCCAGAGCCAGCCGTCGCTGCAAGCCCACCGCCACCTGAGCCCCACTATGAGAAGCAGATAGATCACTTGGACTTTGCTGAAGGTCCACTCCCCATGCTTCTCTGGAGGGCCATGCAGAGAATTGGCTTCCTGCTAATGCCACGCTATGAAGCTCACTTGTACAAGAATACCCAGCAGGAGGAGGAGTGGTTGGTGGCTGTAGTGATCAGTGTTCTGGATGAGAGACATGGCAGCTAGGTGCAGTACTCCAAGCACATTGATGATGTGCCCGGGAGGACCTTGGACGCAGGGACCAGTGAAGCTGCCAGGAGAGTGCTCTACTATCTCTGCCATGCTTACAGGAAGGAACTTTAGGGCACTGAGTTTCAGCTGTTGCCACGGCGCAAGGGGGGGAGCCACTTGTGCGCGGATTCCTGCCCCGCCCCCTGGGGAAGGAAGCTTGCTCATGGACACTACACAGGAGTTGGTCGCCGCTCTCAACACGGACCTGGATGTTGCCGGAGCAGAGATCCAAGAGGTCAAGAGAAAGCTGATGAAGACCATCAGGGAGAAGGCGATTCTAGAAGCTCAGCTGAGGGGAGATCCGGAGTTACCCCCGGGGTACGACAACGACAAGCCTATGGAGTACCTGCCAGAGTCACCTCCTCGCAAGCGTGTCCACTACGGAGAGCCCGGCTACCGCACCCACTGTCGTTAGAGAGGATAGATCTAGGAGTTAAGATAGGAATATATTTTTTAGATAGAAGTTTTTTCTAAGAGTCTTTTGTAATCGCTAGTTCGAAACGGTCTTGATAGTGTGTTTAATTTAGATTAATGTGTAAGTGTGCTTGGTTTTGTGAAAATAATATGATTTGGATCTTTGTAATGATTGTGATAAATTGTGGAGTAATGACCACAATTATATCAAGTTTATAATATAACTAGATATTTAGTAAAGTTTGGGGTTGTTTATCTTCCCTATTGTCTTTATCTTATTTTTGCTCCTACCCTTTTTCCATGAATAATTTCATGAGTCTCATTTTTCTAACCAATCAGATGGTGAACACTAGGTCCGGGTTAGGAGTTGATCAGCCTATAGAGCCGCGATAGGGAACGAGCAACAATACCAACCCCGATCCTCAGCAAAGTCAACCACACCAGGCGCCAGCTGCAGGGATAGAGCAGTTTCTCACCGTCCAGACTCAACTGCTTACCAACATGGTGAACACTATCGCCAATATGCAAGCTCAAATGAACAAAGCTCCACCACCTCCACCACCCCCAGCAAGAGACAGGCACAGGAAGTTCATGAGCCACAAACCTCCCTCATTCTCTCACTCATCTGATCCTCTGCAAGCTGATGACTGGATCAAGATGGTGGAGAAATGTCACACCCGATTTATAAGAACATAAATCGAGCAATCATATATGCGCCAGGATCAAGTCACGCATATATACAACAGATCATCAAGATATCAAAACACATGTCACGAATAATATTAACATAAATCGTAAATGAATCAATAAATGAATTATTTTATTACAACCGAATCAAGAATCGGTTCAAGAGTTGCGGAAGCGTAAAAGAGATACATGAAGAGCTGGGCGCCACAGGGACGTCGACTGGGAGACAAACGCCTAGAAGTCGTCGAAGCCGCCGACGTAATCTTCCATGTTGCCGGGCACTGAGCAGCAGTCGAAGATAGCCGAAAAAGAACAGGAAAGTAGAGAGGCAAGTGTGAGTACAAACTAGTACTCAACAAGTATAACACGAGCATGAGGCTCTAAGGTTAGCTGACTCAACTGCATTAGCTTTTAATCTTGGCAAATTTTATTTAAGCTAATTACTACAAGTGGATGAGTTACCATAAACCCAATTGCATAATAAATTAATCAATATTAATTAAGAACTACTGAGAACCATCCAAACCAAAACCACCCGGGGAATCGCCCTCGTCAAAGGTTGATAACCCCACTAATCAGACGGAGGATCTGGGCCGCTCATGACTGTGAGCACAGCTGATATATCAGTTTTACACTCTCGAGAGGTTGCTCAACTTTACCCACAAGTCGTGAGCTACGCTAGTTGTTCATCACACTTCCTTAGGTGAGATGGCTAGCAAGCACACTACGAGACCGTTACAAAGGATCACGTTGGTAAGGTGTAACCGCTAAGGATTCTGGATCAGCGACGATGGGGCCCACCTCCGGGGGTACAAGACACACAGCACAGACCAAGCCGGAGGAGCAGGGACCATTGAAGCTTACCACCCCTCTTGCCCACGCAGGTAAGTTACTCCCAAACCAACACAACCTAATTAGTAAGTCAAGACCGTCCCATACCAGTCTTGTGGTTGCGCGGTTGTCCCAGGTTGTCGCTCTATGAACCGGTCCTTATGGAGAGTGGCCAACCAAGCACTAAGCACCGTGCTGGCCCCCTAAACCATGTTTCTAACAAAAACATCTTTTAAGGATGCACAAACCACTCAAGCACACAGCACAGAGGGTCGGCTCCAGAATTAAGTTGCATAAGACCATTAATCAAATTAATTAAAAAGGACCAAGATTTGTTATAGCGCAGCAACCTAGCACAACTAACCAAAGATGCAACCCATTGGATATATATAAAGGTATAAAAGTGGCTAGGAAATCCTTATAGGCATACAGAATTAAATGCAGTATGCAAGTGTATTTAAAAGTGATAGGAGGTTCATGTTATACTTGCCTTCCTCGTACTCTCCCGGCTGCTGCTCGAAGTGCTCGGAAGACGGCTGCTCCTGGTACTGGTCCAAAGGCTCCGCGTCTACTCACGATCATCAAATATAGCCCACACATACACACATGCACAACAAGAACAAACTATAAGAAAACAGTGCAACATTACATAGAAACAGCACACAAAACTAGTCTAAAACTATTCTACGCGTTACAACGATCGCGTGGATATAAAGAATACCTAAAACGGAGCTAAAACGTGAAAACTGCGCTTAAAACAGGATCCAGGGACCTATTTGTAAGAAAAACCTAACTTCCAGGGGCTTCTGCACAAAAACCGAGGACTAAATCGTAATTAAACCCTAGACACAGGGGCTAGCGCGTGAAATCTCGCGGCATGGACGGCGGGTTCAATTTCTGGGAAAGACAGGGGCTTAAACGAATGAAACCAGGGCTGAACTGCAATTACTTTTGACTTAGGATGGACCGCGGGTTGGTTTCCAAGAAAGACAAGGGCTCTTTAGCAAAAACAACGAGCCGAAGGGGTACGTTTCAATATGAGCCATTGGATCTGATTTGAACGGCCCAGATTAGAACCCTAACGCGAAGGGGTACGCGCGATCGTCGGCCTTCGGATCAAGATCGAACGGTCCGGACCTATACTTAACTGGATTTAATCTAGACCACCCATTACAGATCTGACGGCTCCGATTCATCCTTACCCCGAACCGGTACGCACGCTTTAGATCCATTGGATCTTGATCCTACGGCTCGGATCTACGCGCGCCCAATCTAATCTCCACCCTTGGTCACAGATCGGAGGGCTCTGAGGGCTCCCGGCCGGTTCTGGCGGCGGCGGCCACGGCTCACGGCGGGGGACGGCCGGAGCTCGCCGGAGACGCGCGTTTGGGTACTTCCGGCCTCGATTCGGGGTACGGCTAGCACAGGAAGAGAGAGAGGATGACGGCGATCTCGTCTGGGCAGCTCACACGGGGGATTGGGGCTCGGGGTGATGCTCCCCACGGCAGAGGCGGCACGGGGTCGCCGGCGAACCGCACGTCGGGGTTCCGGTTCGGGTTCGGGCCGAGCCAGGCACGGCGCAGCACCAGCGTGACCCTGGGGTTCTACTGGGGGTCCTAGCACGGCATACGGCACAGGAGGGAGGGCGGTCGACGGGAAGGGCCTTACCCGCGGCGGTGAGGGGAGGTGGGAGCTCGTGGCAGGTGGCCTTGGGGTGAGCCGCAGGGCCCCAGGTGCCTCGGTCGGCGGCGCCCACGGGTGAGGGAGGTCGTGCCGGGCTTGGGGGAGACCGAAGACACGCCGGCGAGGTTGAATTTGGTGGCGCAGGGGGCGGCAATGGCTGCGGTGCCGTAGCCCTGCTCCCACGTGGCACGGTGGGGTGCTTAGGGTTGAAGGCGGCGGAGCACGGGTGGGGGATGGGAGCGCGGGGTTTGGGGGGTCCCACTTATGGGGACGGCGGACCCCTCGGTATGCGGGCCCAGGCGCGGGCGGCTCGGAGGTCCCGGCGGCAGAGCTGCCCGGCGGTTGCGGAGGGGAAAGGGAGGAAACTGACGCGTGGGGCCCGGCTGGCAGAGGGAGAGAGGAGAGCGGGGAGAGCGAGTGCTGGCTCGGGCTGGGGAAAAGGTGGGCCGGGGCGCGGCCCACGCGAGAGAAGGGGAGAGAGGAAGGGTGGAGCTCGGGCTGGGCCCACGTGAGAGAAGGGGGAAAGGGCCCATGCGGGAGAGAGGGGAAAGAGGAGAGAGGGGGAAGAGATGGGCCAGGCTGGGTTGGGCTGCCTTCTTTCATCCCTTCTCCTTTTCTTCTTTTGCTTTTCTAACTCCTTAATTCAAACAATTCTAATTGAATTCAAATGCGATTTGAATTCAAACCTATACACCCAACACACATAAAACAATATTGCGGCATGAATGCACAAACACTTTAATCCTATGATAAATTTTATTTTCCTGTGTTATAAAATTACTTTAAATACGAGATAACTTAGAGAAAATCCTGGAAAATCTATTTAATCCCAAATAAATTTATTAAAAATATGAGGAATTTACCTTAGGGTGTTACAAACCTACCCCCCTTACAGGAATCTCGTCCCGAGATTCGGATAGGCTAGCTAGCAAAGAGGTCGGGATATGTCTTCCTCAGCTCGTCTTCTCGCTCCCAAGTAGCCTCATGCTCCGTATGATGACTCCACTGAACTCGGCACATCTTGATCTTCTTGTTTCTAGTAGTTCTCTCAGATATCTCCAGAATCTTTACTGGATGCTCAACATAGGTCAGATCCTCCTGCACATCCAACCCTTCTATCGGTGCTTGCTCTTCTGGCACTCTCAAGCACTTCTTCAGCTGAGACACGTGGAACACATCGTGTACTCCTGAGAGATTGAGTGGCAACTCCAGACGATACGCCACCTCGCCTTTCCGTTCCAACACCTTGAACGGACCAATGTACCGAGGAGCTAGCTTCCCTCGTACATTAAACCTGCGGATTCCTCTCATCGGCGAGACCTTCAGATATACATGATCACCCACTGCGAAGGTCAAATCTCGGCGACGAACATCCGCATAGCTCTTCTGACGAGTCTGAGCGACTCTCAGATTTTCTCGCACCTGCTGTACCAACTGTTCGGCCTCCTCAACAATATCCGGACCAAACACCTGCCTCTCGCCAATCTGATCCCAATACAACGGAGTCCTGCATTTCCGACCATACAGAGCTTCAAACGGGGACTTCTTCAGACTGGCCTGATAACTGTTGTTATAAGAAAACTCCGCATACGGCAGGCATTTATCCCAGCTGGTACCATACTGAATAGCACAGGCTCGAAGCATATCCTCCAACACTTGGTTGGTTCTCTCTGTCTGCCCATCCGTCTGAGGATGATAAGCAGTACTGAAGCGCAGCTTCGTATCCAATGAATCGTGCAACTGCTCCCAGAATCGTGAAGTGAACTGAGATCCTCGATCCGATATAATCTTCTTAGGAACACCATGCAGACAGACAATCCTGGAGATGTACAACTCTGCGAGTCTAGCACCGGAGTAAGTAGTGTTCGCCGGGATGAAGTGAGCGACTTTCGTCAACCGATCCACTACTACCCATATGGAGTTGTACCCTTTCTGAGTACGAGGCAAGCCAACAATGAAGTCCATAGTGATTTCCTCCCATTTCCACTCTGGAATCTTCAACGGCTGCAATAACCCTGCCGGCCTCTGATGCTCTGCCTTGACACGCTGACAAGTGTCACAAATAGCCACGTACTCCGCAACGGAGCGCTTCATTCCAGACCACCAGAATCGTTCCTTCAGGTCGTAATACATCTTCGTGCTGCCTGGATGGATAGAATACGCTGTATCATGAGCCTCACTCAGAATCAACTTCCTGAGATCTGCTACATCCGGCACACATATACGACCCTTGTACCACAAGGTACCCTGATCATCCTCTCTGAAATGAGGAGCCTTGCCAAGCTTGAGCAACTCCCGAATCTCCTGCAGCTTCTGATCTTCCTTCTGATGCTGCCTGATCTCTGCCTCTAGAGTGGGTTCCGCCTCGAACGATGTACCCGAGGTGTGATGCAAGAAACCCAGACTCAACTGCTCAAACTCCTCGCATAACTCCTGAGGCATCTGAAAAGCCACGGCCATGTTAACATAGCTCTTCCTGCTCAGAGCGTCTGCTACAACATTGGCCTTGCCCGGATGATAGTGAATCTCCAGGTCATAATCCTTGACCAACTCTAACCATCTTCTCTGCCGCATATTCAGCTCACTCTGAGTGAAAATATACTTAAGGCTCTTGTGATCGGTGTAAATATCACACCTCTGCCCAAACAAGTAATGCCTCCATATCTTCAGAGCATGCACAACTGCGGCTAACTCCAGATCATGAGTGGGATAATTCAGCTCGTGCCGGCGCAACTGCCGCGAAGCATAAGCTATCACTCTGCCTTCCTGCATCAGAACACAACCAAGACCATCCCTCGAAGCATCACAATACACTGTGAACCTCTTGCTCTGGTCTGGCAGAGTAAGGACTGGCGCCGTAGTCAACCTCTTCTTCAGCTCCTCGAAGGCCTTCTGACGCTCATCAGTCCAAGAAAAACCCACATCCTTCTCCAGCAAGGAAGTCAAAGGCTTCGCAATCCTGGAGAAATTCTCGATGAACCTCCGATAATAGCCTGCTAAGCCCAGAAAAGAGCGGACTTCCTTCACCGTCTGCGGTACAACCCAGTCAAGCACATCCTTCACCTTCCCGGGGTCCACAGCAATACCTCCCTTGGAGATAACATGACCGAGGAACGGAACCTCGTCAATCCAGAACTCGCACTTGCTGAGCTTGGCATACAGCTTGTGCTCTCTGAGCCTCTGCAACACAAGCCTCAGATGCTTCTCATGCTCCGCTTCTGACTTGGAATATATCAGGATATCATCAATAAATATCACCACAAAGGCGTCCAGATAATCCATGAAAACCTTGTTCATCAGATGCATGAAGAAGGCCGGAGCATTAGTCAAGCCGAAGGACATGACCGTATACTCGTATAACCCATACTTGCAGGTGAATGCCGTCTTCTGAATATCCTCAGGACGAATCTTCAGCTGATGATAACCCGAACGCAGATCAATCTTCGAGAATACACAAGCACCCTGAAGCTGATCAAAAAGATCCTCAATACGGGGCAATGGATGCTTGTTCTTGATAGTGACTGCATTCAGATCCCGATAATCGACGCACATTCTCTTCGCGCCATCCTTCTTCTCTACAAGCAATACAGGAAAAGCCCAAGGAGAGAAACTGCGACGGATATAACCCTTAGCTAGCAACTCGTCGACAGTCTTCTTAACCTCCTCATGCTCGACAGGAGCCATACGATAGGGCCTCTTAGCAATAGGAGCTGTGCCAGGCAAGAGATCAATAGAAAACTCAATGTCGCGATCAGGCGGCATACCTGGCAGATCATCCGGAAAGACATCCGGGAATTCAGACACCACGCGAATACCGTCCGTGGGTCTAGCCTCCATCTGATGAAGAAATCCAGAAGGCTCCGTAGCTCCAACAGTAATCTCCTGACCATCCGGTGCCAACAGAAGAACCGTCCTCTGAGCACAATCTATCCGGACTCCCCATTTAGCAAGAGTCTCCATCCCAAGGATCACATCAATGCCTTTGGAGTCAAGCACCATCAGATTCGCACTGAAATCTACCCCCCTTATAGCCACACTGACTCTGGGACAGAAGATATGAGACCTCAACTGCCCTCCCGGTGAAGATACTATCATGCACCTCTTTAATGTGCTAGTAGGAATACCATGACGCTCAACAAAAGACTGGGTGATGAAAGAATGTGTAGCACCAGTATCAAAAAGCACTGTAGCAGGATGGGCATTAACCATGAACGTACCAATAACCACGTTGGGAGCCTCGGCCGCTGACTCGGCCGTCACGTGGTTTACCCTGCCCTGAGCTGGGGCCTTGGGCGGTGCTGCACGCCCCTGCTGTCCCGCCTGCGCCTTCCGAGGGCAAACGTTGGCGTAGTGCCCTGGCTCGCCGCAGTGGAAGCACACTCGAGGAAGTGCCGGAGCCTGCTGCCCAGGAGGAGGAGTGGGCGCTCCCTGCCTCTGAGCTGGTGGAGCCGGAGGCGCTGGAAGCCTCTGACCCTGTCCCGCCTGCTGCTGCTGCTGAGGACGAGGCGGAAACTGCTGCCGCTGCTGGTACTGCTGGGGCGGCCTCTGCTGCTGCTGCTGCGGATACTGGTAGCGGGGACGGGTGTTGCTGCCCGAAGAGGATGGAGCCATCTTCCTCTTCTTGTCCTCAATCTCCCGGCGCTTGCGCTCGGTGTTGAGGGCCGCATCAACCAGCTGGTTGAAGTTGTCGAAGCGGTGGTTCAGCAGCGCATACTGGATGTGATCATCCAGTCCCTCCTTGAAGTACTCCTGCTTGTCGCTATCACGAGCGACGTCAGCAGGGGCGTAGCGGGCAAGCTGAAGGAAACGGTCACGATACTCCGTCACCGTCATCGATCCCTGAAATAGCGAACACAGATGACAAGGATGGAAATCGCTCAATGGTCAGGTTTACGAAAGAAATCAAGGATAGATCAAGCTCAAAAGAAATGGTAGGGAATCCCGTTAAATTTTACCTGCTTAAGAGCACGGAACTCCTTCTGCTTCATCTTCATGATGCCCTCAGGAATGTGATGGTTCCTGAAACGCTCACGGAACTGGTCCCACGTGAGAGCCTCACGATCTCGAGCTGGGTAGGACTCCCACCAGTCAAGAGCAGAGCCTCGCAGCTGCCCTGCTGCGTACAGGACTCGCTCCCGGTCGTCGCACTGCGCAACAACCAACTGGCGCTCCACCGAGCGAAGCCAGTCGTCCGCCTGGAGTGGGTCCGTGGCGTGAGAGAAGGTCGGCGGGTGACCTCTCAGGAAGTCCGCACGCCTGTCACGGGGCTGGGGCGGCGGTGGAGGCGGTGGCTGAGCGTGGATCTGCTGCAGAGCCTGAACGGTGTTGTTCAGGGTAGCCATCATCTGCATCTGGAGCTGGAAGAACTGCTCCGGGGTCAGTGGTGGCGGCATCGGCAGCGGCTGACCGGTACCCTGGTCGTTCTGCTCCTGCTGGTCAGGGCCGGAACCGGTGCGCCTGGTATTCACCATCTGATTGCAACAAACGAAATTCATGAGAATAAGATATCGTGCAGCTGCGGAAATGAAACTTCGGAAGGATATGTCAGAAAGAAAGGAATATAGGTTTTACCCCCAACGTTCTAACTCAATTTTATTATTTAGTTCAAGTTGGGTTAGGTCGATTTGCATGAACACGTTTAACTACTAGCCTATGCAATCAACCAAAAATCCAAATCAAACATTTGCACAATAACAAACATTCAATATTCACAACTTAGTCGAGTTTTTCACACTACTCGACCAACACACTCGTTCTAGCGTATTTTATCGGGACAACCTAAACTTATAACTTACAAGATTAGGCGACTCAGGCCAACGTCTAAGGAAAGATCAAGCTATAGGCTCAAGGAATGGGAGCAGAAAAACGATGGTTGAGGATTTGCGGAGGCGAGCAAGAGAACAGAAGTCCTAAACTCGGCCAATTCTACCTAGGCTTCGTCCTACAGTCAACACGGCTCTGATACCAATCTGTCACACCCGATTTATAAGAACATAAATCGAGCAATCATATATGCGCCAGGATCAAGTCACGCATATATACAACAGATCATCAAGATATCAAAACACATGTCACGAATAATATTAACATAAATCGTAAATGAATCAATAAATGAATTATTTTATTACAACCGAATCAAGAATCGGTTCAAGAGTTGCGGAAGCGTAAAAGAGATACATGAAGAGCTGGGCGCCACAGGGACGTCGACTGGGAGACAAACGCCTAGAAGTCGTCGAAGCCGCCGACGTAATCTTCCATGTTGCCGGGCACTGAGCAGCAGTCGAAGATAGCCGAAAAAGAACAGGAAAGTAGAGAGGCAAGTGTGAGTACAAACTAGTACTCAACAAGTATAACACGAGCATGAGGCTCTAAGGTTAGCTGACTCAACTGCATTAGCTTTTAATCTTGGCAAATTTTATTTAAGCTAATTACTACAAGTGGATGAGTTACCATAAACCCAATTGCATAATAAATTAATCAATATTAATTAAGAACTACTGAGAACCATCCAAACCAAAACCACCCGGGAAATCGCCCTCGTCAAAGGTTGATAACCCCACTAATCAGACGGAGGATCTGGGCCGCTCATGACTGTGAGCACAGCTGATATATCAGTTTTACCACTCTCGAGAGGTTGCTCAACTTTACCCACAAGTCGTGAGCTACGCTAGTTGTTTCATCACACTTCCTTAGGTGAGATGGCTAGCAAGCACACTACGAGACCGTTACAAAGGATCACGTTGGTAAGGTGTAACCGCTAAGGATTCTGGATCAGCGACGATGGGGCCCACCTCCGGGGGTACAAGACACACAGCACAGACCAAGCCGGAGGAGCAGGGACCATTGAAGCTTACCACCCCTCTTGCCCACGCAGGTAAGTTACTCCCAAACCAACACAACCTAATTAGTAAGTCAAGACCGTCCCATACCAGTCTTGTGGTTGCGCGGTTGTCCCAGGTTGTCGCTCTATGAACCGGTCCTTATGGAGAGTGGCCAACCAAGCACTAAGCACCGTGCTGGCCCCCTAAACCATGTTTCTAACAAAAACATCTTTAAGGATGCACAAACCACTCAAGCACACAGCACAGAGGGTCGGCTCCAGAATTAAGTTGCATAAGACCATTAATCAAATTAATTAAAAAGGACCAAGATTTGTTATAGCGCAGCAACCTAGCACAACTAACCAAAGATGCAACCCATTGGATATATATAAAGGTATAAAAGTGGCTAGGAAATCCTTATAGGCATACAGAATTAAATGCAGTATGCAAGTGTATTTAAAAAGTGATAGGAGGTTCATGTTATACTTGCCTTCCTCGTACTCTCCCGGCTGCTGCTCGAAGTGCTCGGAAGACGGCTGCTCCTGGTACTGGTCCAAAGGCTCCGCGTTCTACTCACGATCATCAAATATAGCCCACACATACACACATGCACAACAAGAACAAAACTATAAGAAAACAGTGCAACATTACATAGAAACAGCACACAAAACTAGTCTAAAACTATTCTACGCGTTACAACGATCGCGTGGATATAAAGAATACCTAAAACGGAGCTAAAACGTGAAAACTGCGCTTAAAACAGGATCCAGGGACCTATTTGTAAGAAAAACCTAACTTCCAGGGGCTTCTGCACAAAAACCGAGGACTAAATCATAATTAAACCCTAGACACAGGGGCTAGCGCGTGAAATCTCGCGGCATGGACGGCGGGTTCAATTTCTGGGAAAGACAGGGGCTTAAACGAATGAAACCAGGGCTGAACTGCAATTACTTTTGACTT